>NC_045959.1:61391793-61541793 GCF_010909765.2 Amblyraja radiata
GAGGAGGTAAAACATTTAAAGGTCACAGCATAAGGTGTTACTGTTCAGTGTAATTGGAAAACTGTACATCATGATCTAACGAGCACCTAGTTTACCTCTTTGGAAAAATTGATCTTAATTATGTTTCGTGCTTCTTTATTTGTTATTTTCCCAACTGCAACTGCCATAATAGGTGACTGTGTTTTGCTATTATTGAGAGCAAGACAGAATTTATTAATACTAATATGGCCGACTGTGTTGCTTCCAAATCAATTATCTTTGAACTGTTCCAAAAGTGCAGTGACATAGAAGCAGTGATTTGTAGTCACACCAGTTTGTTCACACATACAGTCTTCAATTGCTAATCATTTTTAATTAAAGAAAACAAAGTTCAGGTTCAGATATGCAAAGTTAACTCAAGCAATGTTGACAAAATAAAAAAACTGTGAGGTCAATAGTGTTTTATAGCCCATAATTGTATTTTTATAATGGTTCCCCCAAAATAAGCATTCTAATACCATGGTTCTCGTTAAACACGAGCTTACATATTGTAATTGTAAATATTCACAATTGCCTGTTGCAGTGTTCACTTAGCTGCAAGAAATAACTAGTAAAACTAAGTTTAGCACTGCATATATCTAGCTTGTGTATATCCTCTCATTTGTGAGATAATCAACAGTTTTAGTTTAGTTTAGAGATACACCGTGGAAACAGGCTCTTCGGCCCACTGGGAACGTGCCAACCAGCGATCCCCGCACATTAACATCATCTTCCACACACTAGTGACAAGTTCTTACATTTACCAAGCCAATTTACCTACAAACCTGTACATCTTTGGAGTGTGGGAGGAAACCGAAGATCTTGGAGAAAACACCGTAGGTCAATGGGAAAGCATACAAACTCCATACAGACATCACCCGTAATCAGGATTGAACCCAGGTCTCTGGCGCTGCAAGAGCTGTAAGGCAGCTGTGCCACCGTGCCGCCCTTAATTACTAGTAAACGACCGAAGATAATAAATATTTTATTCAAATATCAATTATGCTTCAGATGTTCTTTTCAATATTTATTGCCTTCTGTTATCTTGTGAGAGACATGGGAATACAAGAAAACTGGAGCTAGAGAAGGCTACCAGGCACCTCAATCCTGCCCCACCAATCATCATGATCACACTGATTAATGCTGGCCTCAGTTCTTTTGCTATGCCAGCTCCCAATAACTCTTAATCCTCCGATCTATCAAATATTAATCTATCTCCACCTTGCACAGATCTAATGGTCTGGCCTCCACAACCCTCAGGGGCAGAAAATTCCAGGGATATGTGGCACAGTGGCACAGCGGTAGAGTTGCTGCCTAACAGCGCTTATAGCGCCTGAGACCTGGGTTCGATACTGGCTACAGGTGCTTGTCTGTACAGAGTTTATACATTTGCCCTGTGGCCTGCGTGGGTTTTCTCCGAGATCTTTGGTTTCCTCCCACTCTCCAAAGACGTACAGGTTTGTAGGTTAATTGGCTTAGTAGAAATATGCCAATTATGCCTTGTGATGGATGGTGTAAATGCGCGGGGATCAATGGTCGGTGCGGACCTGGAATGCCAAAGGGCCTGTTTCTGTGCTGTATCATTAAGTTAACATACCTTCTGAGAGAATACATTTCTATGCACCTCTCCATTAAATGATCAACCTCTTATCATGTAATTATGTCTGAGAAACAAGGAACTGCAGTTGCTGGTTAACAAAAAAATGACACAAAGTGCTGGAATAACTGAGGGTCTGGCAACATCTCTGATGAACATTGATAGAAAATTTCATTGATAGATGAAGACTAGCAGACCATGATAGAAGGTTCACACAACCAGCCCAATAGTTTTTAGGACTTTTGGAATATGTTCAAATAAAGGTCAAATCTAATCAGGCTAATTACCACTAAATGGGTTAACTCTCTATCATCAACAATTGACGATGCTATCATTTGCAACTTGAATCACAAATAAAATGTTCATAAACATTCAGTTTGAATTTCGGCAGAGCCACATGGCTCCAGATTTCATCACAGGTTTGCTCAAAACAAGGTCTGAAGAGTTGAAGTCCAGAGGTGAAGCCAGAGTGACTTCCTTTGACATCAAGGTAGCTTTTGCCCAAGGCATCAAGGAGCCATTGTAAAACTAAAGTCAATGGCCTTCAACGGGAAAACTCTTCTCAGTGGTTGGAGTCATAACTGACGTATTGGAAGATGGCTGTGGTAGTTAGAAGTCTATCTATCAAGCCCAAATGCATCACTGTGGGTGTTCCTCAGTGCAGTGTTCAAAGCCCAAGGATCTGCAGCTGCTCCATCAATAATCTTCATTCCACCTCGATGTCAGAGTGGAAAGATTCTGTGATGATTACGTAATGTTGCAGTTTGTTCACAACGGGCAAATGATGCAGTCCATGCCCACACTGCAGTTAAACTTAGAAAACATCTCGGCATGAACTTATATCTTCATCAAGTTACATCTTCACCAGAAAAATTTCAGGGATGACTATCAGCAATCAAGGCTCCAGCCACCCTTCACATTCAGTTGCATTAGACTTTTTTGTTCAGATATACAGCTTGGAAACAGGGCTTTCGGTCCACCGAGTCCACGCCAACCAGCAATGACCCAGCACACTAGCACTATCCTTCACAAGAGGGGCAATTAACAATTTGCTGAGGCCAATAAACCTACAAACCTGTAGGTCACTGGAGTGTGGGAGGAAACCGGAGCATCCGGAGAAAATACACGTAGTCACAGGGAGAATGTACAAACTCCATACAGCCAACACCCGTATCTCCATACAGACAGCATCCGTAGATCTGAATCTAAATGACCTAGTACATGTGGATCCCATGCATCTTATGCATCCCATCCCATGCATCTTAATCTTCTGGATCAGTCTATGCTAAGGGACCTTATCAAATGCCTTATCCATATCGACAATATCCGGTATTTACATACAACCTCCCTAAGTGCAACTCTACCCACTTTCAACACACAAACTCCATCTGCCCTTTCTTTGTACATTTCCGTAGCTGATCAGTATAATAATCTTCTTCACTGTCTACAGCTCCAACAATTTGTCGTTTGCAACTTTACTAACTAATCCATCTGCATTTACATCCAAGTTATTATATGTAACACAATCAACAGAAGTCCCAGCACAGATCCCTGTGGAAATCACACTGCTCACCTTATCAAATGCCTTAAGGGCCTGTCCCACGAGCATGCGACTGTATGCGGCAAGCGCGACCTAACGTGGGGCACTGAAAAACTGACACTTTCCAAGGGCACCGCCTCGACGGGCATGTGCAGCGTCTCTACGCCGTACGCAGCGTCTTGACGGCGTATGTCTAGCGCGAACTTCCCACGGACTTCGCTCGAACTTCACGTCAACTCGTACGGGATCACTCGACCTCCGCGCGGCCCCCGCTTCCGATTTGGTTGCGTTCACCGCATGCAGTCGCTTGCTGGTGGGACAGGCACTGTACGGGGATCACTCGACCTCCGCGCAGCCCCCGCTTCCGGTTTGGTCGCACTTGCCGCATGCAGTCCCATGCTCGTGGGACAGGCCCTTTATTAAATTCCATATCGACAATATCCACTGTCCTACCGTCATTGATGATGTTCATCACCTTTTCAAAAAACTCAATCAAGAACACAGTAGTCAAGGAGATAGTTTGCCACAATTTCTATAAGGTCAATTAAGGGCAGGTGTGATAAATGTCAGCAATGTTCAGGTACCTAAAATAAGTATTGACATTTAGATTGACCTGTAAATCCCAATGATTCCATAATTTTATAACAGCAGGTATGTGGCATGCATTCTAAACAGTGCATCCAGCTGAGCCATACAATTAAAAAAAAGCTGTGCTGAATCACATTTTTCCATAAGAATGAATAACCATATTCTTTGTGCAGGGGGTTGGGGGGTTGGGGAGCTCATAGAAAAGAGGGGGAAGAGCCATGGGGGAGAGGGGGGTATCACGGGGAAGGTGGGCAGGAGCCAGCGAGGAGAACCAGGTGGGAAGGGGCTGGAGCTGCAGGGTGTTGTGATGGTGGTGCGTTTGGGATTCACAGCACACGCTGGACACTCTCTTCCGCTGGGATCATATTCTCCGCCTTTCGTTAGGTGACATCTCCCACGCCGGCCGGGATGCGCCACGCCGCTTCCGGTCCCTCCGAAAATTGTGTCCGGTTGGAGACTTCCGCCAGCCACCCGCAGTGTCCCTCAGCTCTAGTAAAGACGCAATGGCGCAGGAAGGGGCGGACTGTCCCACGGAGTGACAGGAGAAGCGACCAATCCGCGCAGAGCTGACTGGCAAGAGTGGAGATCGATCTACGCACTTGCGGTTTTTAAGATTTTTAAACCTCACTAACGTGTACAATAATAAAGACAATAAGCAGAATTATGATGATATACAGTTTAGTTTGCAATTATTATTTGGCTATTTATCATTTTTAGCTTCTGCTTTTTATGTTATAAAAGTAACTTATTCTTAGATCATGCAAAATATTTAATATCTTGCGTATATTCCAAGGGGAAAGCCTCAAAGCATATCGAGTCCATGTCCAAGTGGTGAAGATGAGTCCCTTCGAAATTCAACAGAATTACTCGGAAGGTAAAATAAAAACACAAAATCAATCAAAACATATCACCCAACTCATTCTAGAAAATTACAAAATAAATAGTAGCACAGTGATGCTGCGGTAGAGTTGCTGCCTTGCAGCGCTAGAGACCCGGGTTCGATCCTGGCTATGGGTGCCATCTGTAGAGTTTCCACATTCTCTCTGTGACCTCATGGGTTTTCTCTGGGTGCTCTGGTTTCCTCTCACACTACAAAGACGTACAGGTTTGTAGGATAATTGGCTTTGGTATAATTGTAAATGATCCCAACTGTGTCGGATAGCACTAGTGTATGGGGTGATCGCTGGTTGGTGCAGACTCGGTGGGCAGAAGGGCCTGTTTCTACACTGTATATCTACAGTTTTAAAGTCTAAAGAATAGTCCAAGTGGAAGGGCATTATTATTTCTCAGTATACTGTGGTACTTGTTAATGAAAACTAGATTATCACTAGTTGGCCTACATTATGTAGTTTCCTCTTATATGTAGATGTAAAGTATTATTTATTAGCAAAGCCAAGTCAATGAATAATTGTCACCCGCAAACATTAAGTCTATATCATTTAGATATGTTTATCAATTTCATAGATACATAGATACATAGACAATAGGTGCAGGAGTTGGCCATTCGGCCCTTTGAACCAGCACCGCCAAGCAATGTGATCATGGCTGATCATCCACAATCAGTACCCCGTTCCTGCCTTCTCCCCATACCCCTTGATATATACACATAAATAAACCGATAAAGTGCAATAGGTTGCTATAGTTAAGAGTTTGTTTGATGTTGTTTTTAATAGTCTGTGGCTGTGGGAAAGAAGCTGTTCCTGAACCTGAATGTACCAGATTTCAGGCTCCTGTACCTTCTACCTGATGGCAGAGGAGAGATGAGTGTGTGGCCAGGATGGTGTTGGTCCTTGATGATGTTGGCAGCCTTCTTGAGGCAGCTACTGGTGGGGAGGTCAGAGCCGATGATGGACTGGGCAGTGTTTACAATTTTAGCAGCCTTCTCCTCTCCTGGACGCTCGTTGCCGAACCAAGCCACGGTGCAACCGGTCAGCATGCTCTCTGCTGTGCACCTGTAGAAGTTCGAGAGAGTCCTCCTTGACATACCGACTCTCCGTAATCTTCTCAGCATGTAAAGGCGCTGATGTGCTTTCTTTATAATTGCATCAGTGTGCTGGGACCAGGAGAGATCTTCGGAAATATGCACGCCCAGGAATTTGAAGTTCTTGACAATTTCCACCATTGACCAGTTGATATAAATGGGATTGTGGGTCCCTATGCTACCCCTTCCAAAGTCCACAATCAGTTCCTTGGTTTTGATGGTGTTGAGAGCCAGGTTATTATGCTGGCACCATTTGGTCAATCGGTCGATCTCACTTCTATACTCTGACTCGTCACCATCAGTGATTCATCCCACTGGTTATGCAGCATATGAAAAATTGTCTCCCTGCCGACCTAGACCCACTGCAGTTCACTTATAGAGCCACAGAGGATGCAGTCTCCACAACACTCAACCTCGCACTGTCACATCTCGACCGGAAAAATACCTATGCCAGGATCCTCTTTATAGACTTCAGCTCCGCTTTTAATACAATCATCCCACAGCAGCTGGTGGAGAAGCTGAAGCTGTTAAAGGTGGATACTGGCACTTGCAACTGGGTCCTTAACTTTTTATCACAACGGCAGCAGACAGTCAGGGTAGGCAGTCGGACATCAAGAACCATCGCCGTGAGCACTGGCTCACCCCAAGGCTGTGTCCTAAGCCCCCTGCTGTTTAGTCTGCTGACTCATGACTGTACTGCTAGACTCAGTAACAACTATATCAACAAGTTCGCTGATGACACAACAGTGGTGGGTCTCATCAGCGACAATAATGAGTCGGCGTACAGGATGGAGGTGGAGCTGCTCACAGGATGGTGCAGATCCCACAACCTAACTCTTAATGTGGAAAAAACTAAGGAGATGGTGATCGACTTCAGGAGGGCGGGAAAACAACATCACACTCCGCTGTATATTGATGGAGCTGCTGTGGAGAGGGTCAGCAGTGTGAAGTTCCTAGGACTCCACCTGGCGGATGACCTGACGTCTGCGGCCAACACCACAGCAGTGGTCCAAAGAGCCCAGCAGCGACTCCACCCTCTCCGGAGATTAAGGAAAGCAGGTCTCCCTACTGCCCATCTAAGAACCTTCTACAGGGGCACAATCGAAGGCATAATAACCTACGGCATCACTTCCTGGTTCGGGAGCTGCAAGGCTTACGAACAATATCAACTCAACAGGTTAGTGAAGACTGCCAGCAGGATTATTGGTGCCCCACTTCCTTTCCTGTTGGAGATATACAAGAAGCAGAGCATCAGTAGAGCCATCTCCATCATCCAGGACCCCTACCACCCATCACACCACATCTTCTCCATTCTGCCATCTGGGAAGAGGTACAGGAGCATCAGCTGCAAAACCAGCAGGATGCTCCACAGCTTCTTCCCACAGGCAATTAGACTGATTAACGGGCTTTGTTCTCTCCCCAAATATCGCTCACCAACACATTCAACCTCGTCCATACTTTGACAGTTAGGCACCTGTCAAAGTAAAGCCACTGTAAAGCCACTGTCGGTCGGAATGTCTGTTTTTATTCTATTGTAAATTTTAGGCCTACTTTCTGTTTTTAGACATGGTAATTTAAATTTGTTTTTAAAGCTCTATGTATTTATCCTTTTTTATTAACTACACTGAATGGAAACTGATCGAGCAACGTTTTTTCGTTTCCTCTGTGTATGCGAGTACTCAGTGAAAATGATATTAAAGAAATACTGAATACTGAATACTGAATACTGAATACTGAACAGTGGTGTTGTCGGCGAACTTGATGATGGAGTTCGCACTATATCTGGCTACGCATTCATGAGTATAGAGTGAGTAAAGCAGGGGGCTGAGCACGCAGCCTTGAGGTGCTCTCGTGCTGATTGTTATCGAGGATGACACATTTCCACCAATGCGGACAGACTGTGGATGTGGATGAGGAAGTCGAGGATCCAATTGCAGAGGGATGCGCAGAGACCCAGATCTGAGAGCTTGGTAACCAGCTTGGAAGGGATGATGGTATTAAATGCCGAGCTATAGTCAGTGAATAACAGCCTGACATATGCATTTTTTTTGTCCAAGTGGTCCAAAGTGGAGTGGAGAGCCAATGAGATTGCATCCACCATTGATCTGTTATGGCGGTAAGCGAACTACAGTGGGTCCAGGTTCTTGTCGAGGTAGGAGTTGATATGCGCCATGATCATCCTCTCAAAGCACTTCATCACCACAGATGTCAGTGCCACTGGTTGTTAGTCATTGAGGCACGTCACCTTGTTCTTCTTGGGCACTGGTATTATTGATGCCCTTTTAAATCAGGTGGGAACCTCAGACCTCAGAAGTGCGAGGTTGAAAATGTCCGTAAAAACTCCAGCCTGTTGGTCCGCACAGGTTTTTAAAACACGCCCGGGTATACCATCAGGTCCAGGCGCTTTCCGAGGGTTCACCCCTCTGACGGATCTTCTGACGTCGGCCTCTGTGACTGTGACTAAAATACCATCAGGACGAATGGAGGCTTGGTAAGGCACCTCAGTGTTCTCCCTATCAAAGCGTGTGTAAAACGTATTGAGCTCATCAGGGAGTGATGCTTCACTGACAATTGAGCTACCTCCTGATTTCTTGTTGTAGGAGGTGATTGCATTCAAGCCTCGCCGGCCGCCACAGTTGCTGAGCATTCGTCTCATCCTCCAGCTTGGAGCAGAAGTCCCTTTTGGCCTTTTTGTTGACCTTACCAACATCGTATCTGCACTTCTTGTAGACTTCTGTATCTCCAGACATGATCTCCAGACATCTCCGGGATCTGATCTTCAGAAGAATGCAGATCTCATGGTTCATTCAAGGCTTCTGGTTAGAAAACACTCGGAAGGTTTTTGTTGGGATGCAGTCCTCCACACGTTCCTTTATGAAGTTTGTAACGACTGTGGTGTATTTGTTCAGGTCCGTTGCCAAGTCCCTGAACATTGCCCATTCTACAGACTCCAAACAGTCCTGGAGTCCTGGATATAAAGCCCTATATATCAACAATATTACAAAGATTAGCGCAATTAATTTAATTTCTTTCTGTTGATAGAACCAGATATCTTGGGAGTAACATAAATATAAATTGGTCAATTAACGAACTGTAATAGCAGAACTGAAGAAGGGTCTCGACCTGAAACGTCACCCATTCGTTCTCTCCAGAGATGCTACCAGTCCCGCTGAGTTACTCCAGAATTTTGTGTCTACCTTCCGTTCCTTTATACGCAGCAGAACTGAATATGGTCATTTAAAATTAACAATCAACACTCAAGCGATTGATGGGATGGATTAATTTAGTACTTGTGGAATACCTCCCATCAAAACCTTTTGATATGTTCATTAATGTCAGAAATAACCAGACAAGAGCAGAATTTAAGGACTGTGTGGGTAAATCAACCACTGAAACTGGATGGATTATGTTTATCATGGCTGATCTATCTGTCCCTCTCCACACTATTATCCTCCCTTTTCATGGAAAAGCTTATGTGGTTAGCTGTCACATATCTGGTACCAATGAGAGCTCCAACACACAGGCGATAGCAACTTTTGAAATGGATGGGAGTCAGCACCTTTTGGCCCAATCAATATCTTTTGAGACTATGATAGGATTTTTTGGGTGGATTGTTTTCAATCTAGCTCAAAATTTGGTGACCAACTGAAATTCTCTTGAACTTGGAAAACTGACCAGAATAATGGACATGGGTTCAATCAGCAGTTCTAGTGCACACTTTAAGCTAGTTGGATCTGAATGAAAGTGTACCTGTGGTAACAGGCAATAGGAACAGTAAGAAGATATTTGAAGATCCATTACCAGATCTAGCTCTCATAATGGGGCTTTTTCACGGGGCGAGTTGACGCAAGATGTCACCAGAGTGAAGTGGTCGTGGTCCAGCACGAGTCTCGCACGATATAACGGGGGGTTCCCACGGTACTCGGCATTTCTGTTATTTGTGCGAGTGACTTGTCCGTCTCCCGAGCTTTCGCGTTAAATCTTGAATGAACATCGTGAACTACACGTGACACAATGATGTAACCTTTTTTTTCACACACTATAAATATCCTCCCTTGGTTGAATTGGCTCATTTGGAGACATGTTTTACTGTGTATGTGGGAGACACAGACAGGGCCGGTGCTAGGAAATGCGGGGCCCAATTAGAAAATTGATGGCGGGGCCCCTACTCTAGAAAAGTAAAAATTTATGTATGTTTATATTTCGTGTAGTATGCTCGTCTTTAACCAAAAAAAACATTAAATGCTTGATATACTAAAATTTTGAAAAACTATATGAAAGTGTCACACATCTAATAAAATGAGCGGCACTTTGAAAGATTGAATGTGTGTGTGTGTGTGTGTGTTTATGAGTGTATGCGATTGTGTCTCTGTGTCTGTGTGACTGAGTGTGTGTGTTTGTGTGTATGCGTCTGTGTGTGTGCGTGCATGGCTGGCCTTAGGGGGTTTAAACGGTTTAGAGATGTTTAGAGGGCTTCAGATGGGTTCAGGTGTGTTTACAATTGTTTAGAGGGGAATAGAGGGAAATAGGGGGGGCTAGAGGGGGTTTAGAGGTGTTCAGAGGGTCCCAGAGGGGTTTAGAGACGTTATAAGCCCCCCGTGAGAAATTGTATTTCTCTGAAATTGAAGATAGACATAAAGCTGGAGTAACTCAGCAGACAGGCAGCGCAGCGACTCTGGAGAGAAGACCCTTCTTCAGACCGAACTGAACTCGCGTCGGTGAGAGTACTTGTGATTGTCTGAAGAAGGGTCTCGACCAGAAACACAACCCTCTCCCCAGAGCCGCTGCCCGTCCCGCTGAGCCACCTTCAACTTCAGAGCCAAACAAAAAACACAGAGTGCTGGAGGAACTCAGCGGGCCAGGCGAATGCCTCACCAGCTGAGTTTCTCCAGCATTTTTGTCTACCGCTAAACATCAATGATTCCGGGAATGCTGAGGGGACAGGGTGATAGAGAGGGAGTCGGAGAGCTAGAGAGAGACGAGGCGGGGAGCGGGAGAGAGAGCGCGAGAGAAAGAGGGAGGGAGGGAGTGAGCAAAAGACAGAGAGACACAACGTGGGTCGGTAGGTGAATGACTAACCTGCACACCAGGAAGAAGCCCCTTCTCGTGGTCCGGGGCCCTCACTCATGATGGTGAGTTAAATGAAATTCTCAACGTGTCATCGATCTACATTCCTCAGTAATGTAATTGTGTTTTAAACAAGTATTAATGACGCCGCGTGAATTTTATTCAAAGGAACACGGCGTCATTAAATGAGTCTGAAGAAGGGTTTCGGCCCGAAACGTCGCCTATTTCCTTCGCTCCATAGATGCTGCTGCACCCGCTGAGTTTCCCCAGCAATTTTGTGTACCTTCGATATTCCAGCATCTGCAGTTCCCTTTTGAACACGGCGTCATTAATACTTGTTCAAAACACTATAACATTTACTGAGGAATGTGGATAGATGCAGATTCATGACATCGCATAACAAGGTGTTAACTACTTACCGTTAAGAAGTGCTAACAGCACTAGTTAACAAATCGTTTGTGTATGATGGCCGTGCAGCGGTTGTTATGCATGTTCGTTTAAAAAAAATCCGGATGGCTAATTTAAAATAATCTTTATTTAACAAAGAGAATTCGTATTTCCGTACGAAATACTGAACATTAGTGCGGGGCCCCCATTAGGCGCGGGGCCCAATTGGGAGCAATCGGTCAAATCGGCTTAACGCCGGCCCTGGACACAGATGGACTGAGCACAGTACCTCGGTCTTACTGTGTGTGGGAGAGGGGGAGAAAGAGACGTACACTCACAGAGGCAGAGTCTCTCAGCCTGTGTAAGAGGGAGGGAGAGAGAGGCACACACAAGGTGGATGTGAAATCTCACCTGCCTGTTTCAGTGACAGACACCCGCCGCCAGTAAATGAATACACCCCCATCTGTCTCCCCCTCCTCTCCCTCGACTCCCCCACCTTTCCCTCCCAACTCCAGTCCCGTCCCGACCCCCTGGGAAACCGAATAGAGCAACAATATAAATATAGAAACTGAAACAATATAGAAACTGAATAGAGCAACATGGCAAAAACATCTCTGACACGCTTTACCCCCTTTCTTTGAGATTTTCTGGGAGCCATCTCTGCAAGTGTTCCTGTTAAAAAGATTATCCAACAATGACAATTAGGTGGGACGTCCTCGAAGGACACATGTTCCCTTTTTTACTCACCTTCTGTCCCCTCTGTCCAGCTTCCGGGTTCACCGTTCGCAGGAGTTCCCACGGTACCCGCAAGAGTTATTACGGATATCGCACTGGCCACTATGTCCATATAATGTTGCAATGCTCAACCACAAGTGTATAAGTCACTCTTGGAGAAATTCAAACTTTCTTGAATTTTCTCCCGAGTGACCAAGATACACGATTACCTGCCGTTAGGGCTACAGTGGTCCACGGTGGTCCACGAATGCCGTACTGTTATCGCACGAGGTTCCCACGATGTTAAACTCTGGTTAACTCTTGCGTCAAGTCGCCCCGTGAAAAGGCCGCTTAAGGATGCCATAATATTGTGAAGGTTTATGCGTTTCCCCCCATTATTCTTACCTTGGAGTCTGATCATGTACAATCTGTGCCTGCAGAATGACAATATAAGTGCAGTGAGTAAATAAATTGGAAAAAAACCCATCTGTGTTCATTTACAACAATATACTTACAGTATTTCCCAAGACAATTTTGGCTTTGCTAACTCAATTTGAAATGCTTTAAACTGTCATAATAAAACAAATACTTACTGCTCACTGTAGGTCTGCAATATATGCACTCCCAATTTCACATTACTTTAGTGGTAATCCCCATGTTGTAATGCTTCTTCCTAATTTCTTTTCAGGACTTTCTATTTCCAAGCCCAAAGCCAATATAACTGGGTTAAACAAGCAATACTGTGTATATCCGAAAAAAAGGTTATCATTGCGTTTCCTTCAGTCAGTCATGGAACCTGAACATATGATGGTCACAAACAACAAAAATAAATAGCTGTAAACACCCAGAAGGTCAGGAGCATCAATGGGAAGAGAAACAAAGTTGACGTATTCAGGTTGAAGACTTTCATCTCAACCAAGAGAGAGAAAACTGTTTAAAGTTCAAAGAGGGTAAAGGAGGGATGGATAAGATGAAGAGAAATATGGAGGCGCAAGAGAATAGAATAGAATAGAATAGAATAGAATAGAATAGAATAGCCTTTTATTGTCATCCAGACCGAAGTCTGAACGAAATTTAAGCAGTCATACATATAATACAATACAATAAAAAACAACAATAAACACATATTAACATCCACCACAGTGAGTCCACCCAACATCTCCTCACTGTGATGGAGGCAAAAGTCTTAGGGCTGCAGTCTCTTCCCTCCTCTTCTCCTTCTGCGCTGAGGCGATACCCCCCGGGCGATGTTAAAACCTGTCCTGCGGCTCAAACACCGCGGCCCGGGGTAGTCGAAGCTGCCGCTCACCAGACCTGCTGACGCATCCGCTGGCCCGCGGCCGAACCCCCGGTCTCAGGCCACCGCCACCAGAACTGCCGTCCCAGCCCCCGGAGCATCGTTCCAGCCCCGAGCCGGATCGCCCTCACGTGAGTACTGCCACCGTCTCAGCCTCGCGCCAGGCCGCCGCTCCTCCCTCGCGCCAGGCTGCCCCGACCGGGCACCGCTCCTCCCTCAGGCTGGTCCGCCCCGACCGGGCGCCGCTCCTCCCTCGCGCCAGGCCGCCCCGACCGGGCGCCGCTCCTCCCTCAGGCTGGGCCGCCCCGACCGGGCACCGCTCCTCCCTCAGGCTGGGCCGCCCCGACTGGGCGCCGCTCCTCCCTCAGGCTGGGCCGCCCCGACCGGGCACCGCTCCTCCCTCAGGCTGGGCCGCCCCGACCGGGCGCCGCTCCTCCCTCAGGCTGGGAACGCCGTACCTCCCCGAGCTCGGCCACTCCGACGGGAGCCCCGTTCCTTCCTCGGGCCGGCCGTCACAGCCCCTCACGAAAGCCCTGTTCCAGCCCCGAGCCGGGCCGTCCTCACGGGAGCGAGCTCAGTGCGAGTCCTGGCGGGCTCTGCCTCCTGAGCCTCGAGGTCGCCAGCTCCGCCATTAGGCCTCAGCGCAGACGGAGGCAGAGAAGGGGAATACGACAAAAAAGTCGCATTCCCCCGCAGGGAGAGACAGCAAGCCCCGTTTCAACCCCCCCCCCCAAAACACAAACTAAAAACCAAAACTAGACTAACCAAAACGAAAATAAACAACCCAAAAAACACAAAACAAACAGGACTGCCGGAGAGCCGCTGCAGCCAGAGCCGCGCCGCCACTAGGGACTGCAGATGCTGGAATCTGAAGTGTAAAACAAATTGCTGGAGGAACTCAGTGAGTCTATGAATCTATGAAGTGAAATGGACAGTCAATGTGTTGGGTCGGGACCGTTCTTCTTCCTGGTAGAGTAGAGGGAAGTAAGCTCGCAGGGAGATGTGAGGGGAAGGGGTTTCAAGAACAGAACCATCCCATTCAGATGGGGAGGAGTGATTGATAGATGATTTGGGTGGAGGAAATGGATGAAGATAGTAACTAAGGCTGAAGGTGATAAGTGGAGAAGACAAGAGTGTAGAGGTGTAACCAGCCAAGGAAAGGAGATGGGGAGTTACATTTATAACCAGCAGGAGCAGGAGGGATGTTGGGTGGCAGGGAATTGGATGGGGGCGGGGTAGAAGGATAAAGGGCCTGAAGTAGAAAGCGGTGGAGCATGAGCGGATGGAGGAGGGGAAAGGAACTGGATCTTCTATGGAATTCTTTGCCATAGAAGGCTGTGGACGCCAAGTCAGTGGATATTTTTAAGGCAGAGATAGATAGTTTCCTGATTAGTACACGTGTCAGAGGTTTTGGGGGGAAGGCAGGAGAATGGGATTAGGAGGGAGAAATAGATCAGACATGATTGAATAGTGGAGTAGACTTGACGGGCCGAATGGCCTAATTCTACTCCTATTCCTTATGACCTTATGACCTTATGGATGATGGGGGAGAAAGGCATGTACAAGAGAGGAAGGCTAGGATTACAGTCGCCCACTCCTCCTTCTCTTCAATCCAGGTCCCAACCTTGTGCATATGATAGACACAAAATACTGGAGTAACTCAGCGGGACCGGCAGCATCTCTGGATAGAAGGAATGGGTGATGTTTTGGGTTGAGACCCTTCTTCAGACTGACAGTCAAGGGAGAGGGAGATGCAGAGTTAAGGAAGGTTAAGGTGTAAAACGAGACGTCAAAAGAGATGGAGTTCAAGGGAAATGTAAAATCCTGTAGATCAGGCAGTGACTAGTGGGGTACCGCAAGGCTCGGTGCTGGAACCGCAGCTATTTACAATCTACATCAATGATTTAGATGAAGGGATTCAAAGTAACATTAGTAAATTTGCAGATGACACAAAGCTGGATGGCACTGTGAACTGTGAGGAGGATGCTATGAGAATGCAGGATGACTTGGACAGGTTGGGTGAGTGGGCAGATGCATGGCAGATGCAGTTTAATGTGGATAAACGTGAGGTTATCCACTTTGGTAGCAAAAACAGGAAGACAGATTATTATCTAAATGGTGTCAAGTTGGGAAAAGGGGAAGTACAACAAGATCTGGGGGGGGGGGGGGGTCCTTGTTCATCAGTCAATGAAAGTAAGTATGCAGGTACATCCGACAGTGAAGAAAGTGAATGGCATGTTGGGCTTCATAACAAGAGGAGTTGAGTATAGGAGCAAAGAGGTCCTTCTGCAGTTATGCAGGGCCCTAGTGAGACCACATCTGGAGTATTGTGTGCAATTTTGGTCCCCTCATTTGAGGAAGGACATTATTGCTATTGAGGAAGTGCAGCGTAGGTTTACAAGGTTAAATCCCGGGATGGCGGGACTGACATATGCTGAGAGAATGGAGTGGCTGGGCTTGTATACTCTGGAGTTTAGAAGGATGAGAGGAGATCTTATTCAAACATATAAGATTATTAAGGTTTTGAACACACTAGAGGCAGGAAATATGTACCCGATGTTGGGGGAGTCCAGAACCAGGGGTCACTGTGTAAGAATAAGGGGTAAGCCATTTCGAACGGAGATGAGGGAATACTTTTTCACACAGAGAGTTGTGAGTCTGTGATATTCTCTGCCTCAGAGGGCGGTGTAGGCAGTAATCTGGATACTCTCAGGGGAGAGTTAGATAGAGCTCTAAAATATAGCGGAGTCAGGGGACATGGGAGATGGCAGGAACGGGGTACTGATTGGAGATCACATTGAATTGCAATGCTGACTCGAAGGATTGAATGGCCTACTCCTGCACCTATTGTCCATTGTCTATTGTCTATTATCAGTGTTAGCTAGGAGAAGCTGACCACTAAGCAATCAGAGATAGAATGTAATCGGGCCAGTCATTCTGGACAGAGAACTGTGAAGGGAGAGCGATGGAGAGAGAGGGAAAGCAAGGGTTTTCCTTTTAGTTAGAGAAGTCAATATTCATACCGTTGGGCCATCTCTCCACTTTCCTGCCCTATCCCCTCCTCCCTCCATTCATTATCCATGCCTCATTACTGTTGGTCCCCTATTCTTCTTTCCCCCTCTCCCTCCCCCTTTCCCTTCTATTGACGATTCTTCCCTCTGGCTCTATGTTTCACTGCCCATCGTGCTTTATCAAATTCCACATCTAGGAAGCTGCAGTCATGTGCATCCCTGGAGGAGTTTAGGGGACTGAGCAGCTTACTTGAGAAGGAAATTAGGAGGGCAGAAAGTGGGAGACAGATAGCTCTGACGGATAAGATTAAGGTGATTCCAAAGAATTTTGCATTCATTAAGGGAAAGAGGTAACTCAAGGGAGAATAGGACTTCTCAGAAACCAAAGCGATCATCTATGTGAAGAGCTGAAAGAGATGAGCAAGGTTTTCAAAGAGTATTTGTCCTATGTTATTAACATGAGGAAAATAATGAACACCAGGGAACTTGAAGATGTCTTGAAGACAGTCCGTATTACAGTCGATGAGGTACTGGACATCCAAAGTCATATAAAGGTAGATCTTCCGTGCCTGATCAGATATTGTATATTCAAAACAAAGATAGACACAAAATGATGGAGTAACTCAGCTAGACAGGCAGCATCTCTGGAGAGAAGGAGTGAGCGAATTTGTTCTCTTCAGAGGTGCTGCCTGCCCGGCTGAGTTACTCCAGCATTTTGTGTCCATCTTCCATTTAAACCAGCATCTACAGTTCTTTCCTACATAATGAAAAACAATGTGAGAAGTTAGAGAAAAAGTTGTAGGAGCTCACATTGAGATATACAAAACTTTGTTAGACACGAGTGAGGTGCTGGATGACTGGATGATGGCTCGAAGGGCCGAATGGCCTACGCCTGCACCTATTGTCTATTGTCAGGACAGCAAGGGAAAAAACCGGGAACTATAGGCCAGTGGGCCTAACTTATGTGGTAGGTAAGTTACTGATTTGATTGATTTGATTTGATTCAACTTTATTGTCATTGTGCAAAGTACAAGTACAGAGACAACAAAATGCTTTTTTCACCATACAGCCATACAAATAAAAAATACAAATAAAAAATAAGAACACAGAACATGATAGTCTTTAACATAAACATCCCCACACAGCGGTATCAAAGTTTCCCACTGTGAGGGAAGGCACCAAAGTTCAGTCAACCTCCACTTTGATGTTCTTTGATGTTCACCCATGGTCGGGGCCTCCCGAGCCCCCTGCAGTCGCCGTTACGAACGGCCCGATGTTCAGGCCCTTTCGCCGGGACGTCGGAACGGAAGAACATGCTCAGCGGCTTGGACCTCCGAATCGGCCACTTCCTACTGAGTCCGCGGCTCCCGAAGTCCACAGGCAGAGCTGGGCAGCGATTCAACATTGGCGGAACTCGGCAAAGGCTCCCAGGACTCCGTGATGTTGGTCAGCGCCACCCGCGCTGGGAGCTCTGCAAACCACAGCTCCGCGATGTTGATGCAGCAGGCCCAACACTCCGGAGCTTCAAAAGGCGATCCCAGGTAAGGCAGCGCCCGCTAGGCGATGTATCCAGCTCTGCGCTGCCGCTGCTGAAGCTCTGGTCCAGACCCCGGCAGGAAAGGCCGCTCCAATCCAGTTGGTAGGCCGCGAGGAGGGGGGGGGGGGAGGACGCGACTCGGAGAATAGTCGCATCTTCGCCAGGAAGTCACTGGGAAACGGTTTCCCCCTTACCCTACCCCCCTACCCCACATAAAGTACAAAAAAATATCCTCCAAAACACACTTTAAACAAACTAAAAATAAAAAAGATAGAAAGACAAACAGACTGTAGGCAGGGGCTGCCATCAGGCGGCACCCCGGATGATACTGGAGAGGGTTGTGAGGGATAAGATAGAGAGAACACAAAGAGTCACCATCTTGGTATCATGTCCCATGCCCCTGGTCATTCCATCTCCCTCTTCCCTCTCTGAGAAGGGGAGGCCAGAATAGTTAAATACTATATAAACTGTAAGAGAGGAAGAATGTCAACAAATAAACTGCCCTACTCATCCCCATGGTAACCCTGGTCTCGCCCATTCAGAGATACTTCCCTTTGTCCAATCCATTAGTTTAGTTTCAGTTTAGTTTAGTTTATTATTGTCACCTGTATCGAGGTACAGTGAAAAGCTTCGTGTTGTGTGTTATCCAGCCAATGCAAATACTGTACATGATTACAATCGAGCCCCCCTTAATATACAGATATAGGATAAAGGGTATAATGTCTAGTGTAAGATAAATTCCAATAAAGTCTGATTAATGAGAGTTCTTGTGCCTCCAATGATGTGGATGGAAGGTCAGGACCACTCTCTAGCTGGTGAGAGGATGGTTCAGTTGCCTGACAAACAGCTGGGAAGAAACTGTTCCTAAATTTGGAAAAATGCATTTCCAAACTTCTGTTCCTCTTGCCTCATGGGACTGGGGAGAAGAGGGGGTATTCGGGGTGAAGATAGGCACAAAAGAGCGGGGCGCTGTCTGACATGTTGAAAGTTTCCAACATTTTTTGTTTTTATTTCAGATTTCCAGCATTCGCAATTCTTTTGAATTTTACTTCCTGCACACTTTGTTTGTCTCAGGGCATCATTATATTGCAGCCCAAACAAATAGCTTGTTAACTATTTGGGAATGTGAAAATGCCAAATGCAGGTTACCATTAATTGGCTTTATTTCCTCTTTTCATTATTAGCAAAATTCATGTGGCAAGAACGTAACTGGAGGAAGCTTAGAAACAACCATCTGTTTTCTGGACACATATGACGAGATGGAAATAGGTGAACCTTAACACTCATTTATAAATTAATTAACTATTCTCAATGGTGCCTTGATTCCATATTTATTCACGGAGACAAGCAAGTCCATTTTCAATTCCTAAAACTGGGGCAAATAGGGAAATAATGGGTTCAAAATGAATTTGGTAAGTAACAATATATTTGAACTTTCAATTTGGTGCACTGCTTTTGGTGGTAAATAATGGCGTTCTCCACATTGGCCAAACAAAAGGTAGATTGGGCGACAGATACAAGGAACTAATTTACAAACATCTGAAAAACATTTCTGTTCTTTCTAACTGGTTGCCCTGAGCTTCCATTTGTCTGTAAGACTTTCAACTGGCCAGACAGCACCCGTGAACAAAGAAATGTAATTAATGTTCGAAGCTGAAGACCCTTCTGCATAACTGCGTAGGAGAGAACACAAATTACTTGCAAATTGCACAGAAGGTCCAATGTTCTGGCTTAGGAAGTTCGGCATGTCCTCAGCAACTCTCACCAACCTCTACAGATGCGCCTTAGAAAGCATTTAATCAAGATGCTTCATAGCATGATTTGGGAACTTTTAAGTAAGCTTGAGAAGCAGCAACTCTTTTTCAATTAGGCTCATGACAATTTTACAGACTCAACATAGAATTTAATGTTTTCAGATAAACAGCCAAACCTAGCTCACATCTTGCCCCAAGGCATAGCTTCAAGAGTTTGTGCAGGAGTTTCTCAGGGCAGTGTCCTGAACTCAACCACCCTCATTGTTTCATCTTTCCTCCATATTTTTTCCATAGGTAATAGTCAGTCAATGGCGTGGTTTGCACCTCCTGTCAAAAGTGGAAAAGCCTGGAGTCCATGAATTGTCAAACCCCATTTTCTTTGTGTTGAAGCTCCATACACACAGCATACTGTTGGGGTTGCATCACAGCTTAGCTTGGGAACAGCTCTGCCCAAGGCTGCAAGACATTTCAGAGACTTGTGGTTGTAGCCCAGCCCATCACACAGACCAGACTCCCCACCATTGACGTCATCGACACTTCACATTACTACAGACCCACCCTGGTCATTTCTTCTTCTCCCCACTGCTATCGGGCAGAAGATACAGAAGCTTGAAAACACGCACAATCCGACTCTGAAATAGCCTCCTCCACTCAGTAATCAGGTCATCTCTACTGTACCTCGTATGTTTAGGTTCATGACTAGGTTTGCTATTGTAATGGTTCCCACGATACGGTGATTCTTTGTTGGTAGTGTGGTCAGCATGTCCCAGATCACATGGGTTGATTGGAGTGGCTGTTGGACACACTGAGGAGACACAAACACGAGACAGAGGTGTGTAAGAAGGAACTGCAGATTCTGGTTAACACCAAAGATAGACACAAAAAGCTGGAGTAACTCAGCGGGACGGGCAGCATCTCTGGAGAGAAGGAAAGGGTGGCGTTTCGTGTCAAGACTCTTCTTCAGACTGGTTAGGGGTAAGAGAAATGGGAGATATAGACAATGATGCACAGAGATAAAGAACAATGAATAAAAGATATGCAAAAAAGTAACGATGATAAATGAAACAGGCCATTGTTAGCTGTTTGTTTGGTGAAAACAAAAATCTAGTGCGACTTGGGTGGGGGAGGGATAGAGAGTGAGGGAATGCCGGGCTACCTGAAGTGAGAGAAATCAATATTCATACCACTGGGCTGTAAGCTGCCCAAACGAAACATGAGATGCTGTTCCTCCAATTTGCGTTTAGCCTCATTCTGACAGTGGAGGAGACATAGGACAGAAAAGTCTGTGTGGGAATGTGAAGGGGAATTAAAGTGTCCAGCAACCGGGAGATCAGGTTGGTTCTGGTGGGCTGAGTGAAGATGTTCCACGAAACGATCGCTCAGTCTATGTTTGGACTCGCCTTTGTATAAGTCCACCTCTTATACAAGAGTCCACCTCTGGATACAGTAGATGAGGTTGGAGGAGGTGAGACAGAGGGTGTTCTGGGCAGTAGTTTCAGGGAGGTGAACAAGCTGCAGGTTTACTTATGTACAATGTAGGACATTTTCTGAGGGCAGCAAGATTCAACATCCACAGTCCCTCTTTACCTATTGTTTCAAAGTCTTTAATGAAGTCGATAAAGATCATGGATAGTGACTGCTGTTGCTCTATGCTTTTTCTTGGGGTTGTTGCATGTTGAAGATCATCTCTTCTGTACCTCTTATGTTTAGGTTTTGGATTAGGTTTATTATTGCCATGGTTACCAAGAGACAGTGATACTGTATGCTTTGTTTTGCATGCAAACCAATCAAATCAGATAATAATATGTGTAACTACAATCAAAGCAAATTAAAATACAGTAGATAGGGCAATGGGAAAGATAGAGACTGCAGAATGTAGTTCTCAGCCTTGTAGCACACCAGTTGCAGAGACCGAGTCTGATGTCCACTATGGGATAAAGGTGAATTGGGCAGTATCCTAGCCTGATTATAGAAGGTAGGAAGTTTTCCCTGAGTCTAGTGGTGTGTGCTTTCAGGCTTATGTATCTTCTGCCTGACAACAGCAGGGAGAGGAAGGATTGGCCGGTCTTTGATTATGTAGGTTGCTTTTCCGAGGCAATGTGAAGTGTAGATGGAGTCAATGGTGGGGAGTCTAGTCTGTGTAATGGGCTGAGCTGCAACCACAAGTCTCTGAAATTCCTTGCAGTCTTGGACAGAGCTGTTCCCAAATGAAGCTGTGTTGCAACCCAAGAGTATGCTTTCAATGGTGCATCTGTAGAAGTTTGTAAGAGTCATTGAAGACTTGCCAAATTTCCTCCATCTTAAGAGGAAGTAGAAGCATTGGTGCACCTTTGGTCAGGTCTCATGGCCTCGTGGCTGAGGCTTCTAGATGAATGGAATCCACACTATACATTTGGGAAGCTGCTCTTTGGCCACTGGGAGCAGATGGTTGCGGAATACTTTTCTTGTGGTGGACTAGAAGGAAATTCTTCCATAGGTGCCAAACCCAAGTTTGTTTCCCGTCTTGAAGATGGTCATATCTGAGGTCCCTTGACCTAATCACTTCACCATTCAATGTTAGGACTTCATATTTAATACCATTTTCTCCCAAGATCTTGTTATTTATTAGCTGGCGAATTACCTTTTTGACCTTCTGTTGGTCAAGGGATAGAGTCATAGAGTCATACAGCATGGAACATGTCTATTGACACTAGTCCCACCTGCCTGCATTTGGCCCATATCCTTCTAGACCCATCCTGTCCATGTGCCTGTCCAAAATGTGTTTTAAATGTTGTGATAGTACCTGCCTTCACTACCTCCTTTGACACCTCATTCCATATATCTACCACTCTTTGTGTAAAACTAGCCACTCTAGTTCCTATTTCCTCACCTTAAATCTACCTACTTTGGTTCTTGATAGTGGCAAGGGTGGACCAACTAGGCCACTGTTCAATGGAGTCAAGAGCACTCACATTTTGGACAGTCACGGTTAAAAAATATTTCAAAACATCAAAGAGGAGGATGACTGAACGTTGGGCCTTCCCTCAGTAGGAAACTTTGATTCCGCTGTGCAGGGGATATTTATGTTAAAATACTATCGTGTTTTTAAATTTTTTTTATTCGAATGGCTGTATGGTGACCCCAAATATCACTGTACCAATTGGTGCATGTGACAATAAATGTCTCTTGAATCTTGAAAACTTTCCTTCCAGTGGACATAGTCTGTCTCTCTCTCCCCGATAAATTTGCCTCCATTCTTGGATCTCAACGGGGTGTGATGTCAGATATTTTGGCTATAAATGGCTTTGGCAGCACTGATGAATCCTTGCTTGTCATGGCTGTCATTGACCTGCTGAGCCTCCTGCACTCTCTCCTTCCACCATCTGTTCTTTAGGTCCTGGATTTTTTGCTGGACCTCTGCCGCAAGGTGCCTGTTGAGCTGTTTCTTTTGCACTTGCAGTTAATTAGCTTCTCAATACTGGATATTTTTAAGGCAGAGATAAATAGAATCTTGATTTGTACGAAGAATATCACATATATCCGCAGTTTTCTCTCTTGTGTTTTACAGTATTAGCAACATTAAAGTTAGCACTGGAGGGCCTGAACCAAACCTCTAGTACTTTTTGTTCAGGAATAGTGCTGATAAGCCTCCCTTCTTCAACTGCTTTAGTACATCAATGTTCAATGCTATTTTGTACAGGAAGGAACTACAGATGCTGGTTTAAACTGAAAATAGACGGAACTTTATTGTCACATATACTGAGGTACAGTGAAATTCATTTACCCCATCAGTTCAGGACACGTATTGCCTACCTCCTTGGTGTCCCTTGGAATACCCTTGACAGAACTTTGCTGGTTTTACCTTGCACTAAACGTTTTTCCCTTATCATGTATCTATACACTATAAATGGATCGATTGTAATCATGTATTGCCTTTCTGCTGATTAGCATGCAACAAAAATCTTTTCACTGTACCTACGGTGCATGTGACAATAAACTAAACTGAACTGTATTACTACACATAGCACATCTTAGATACAGTGCAAGTCTATAGAAATAGTGCACTGAAACAGTACACAAGAGTCGCCGGGTTTGGCGCCATTTTAAGTTCTAATTTTTGTAAGTGCAGAGTTTCTTAGCATAACCGTGAAGCCCCATTGTCCTGGCGACATTGCAGGGTCGGCCTGGCCAAGTGTTGTCTTTGATGTCATAGAGTCATAGCGTGATATAGTGTGGAAACAGGCCCTTTGGCCCAACTTGCCCACACCGGCCAACATGTCCCAGTTACACTAGTCCCACCTGCCTGCGTTTGGTCCATAACCCTCCAAACCTGTCCTATCCATGTACCTGCTTAACTGCTTCTTAAAATGTTGGGATTCCTCAACTATCTCCTCTGACAGCTTGATCCATACATCCACCACGCTTTCTATGAAAAAGTTACCCCTCAGATTCCTATTACTGTAAATCTTTTCCCATTCACCTTAAACCCATGTCCTCTGGTACTCCATTCACATACTGTGGGCAAAAGACTCTGTGCATCTACCCGATCTATTCCTCTCATGATCTTATACATCTCTATAAGATCACCCCTCGTCCTCCTGCACTCCAAGGAATAGAGTCCCAGCCTGCTCAACCTCTCCCTATAGCTCAGACACTCTACTGCCCTTCTGTCCTCTACTGCTGTCTTCTACTGCATAAGGTTATGACATGCCTATCAGGGTGTGCAAAGATCCTGCAGTTTGTCCTTAACACAGTGAAGAAATAGTCATGGGTGTCCAAGTTGGGACAGTATGTGGCTTGGAAGGAAACGTGTCAGCAATGGTGTTCCAATGCACTTACTGCCCTTGCACTTAAGAGTGGCAAGAACTGCAGCTTTGGGAGATGCAATATATGCGACGGCACATCATGCTTTAGATAGGATTCACTGCAGACATGGTGTACTGGTAGTGGAGGGACTGGCTGTTAAGATGGCGTGGGTGCCTAATTCTGGAGAGTGGCAAACTTTCCAAGGAATCATGAGTTCATAAGTTCTAGGAACATAATTAGGCAATTTGTGTCTTTGGTTTAGTTTAGATTTTTTATTTTAGAGGTAAAACGCAAAAACAGACCCTTCGGCCCACCAAGTCTATTCCGCCAATTGTTCCCCACACCAGCACTATCCTACACATGAGGGACAATTTACAAATTTTACCAAAGACAATTAACCTACAGTTACAACTACAGTTTAGTTTATTGTCATCTGTACCGAGGTATGGTGAAAAGCTTTTGTTGCATGCTATCCAGTCAGCAGAAAGACAATACATGATTACAATTGAGCCATTGCCAGTGTACAGATACATGATAAGGGAATAACGTTTAGTGCAAGGTAAAGCCAGCAAAATCCGATCAAGGATAGTCCGAGGGTTACCAACGAGGCAGATAGTAGTTCAGGACTGCTCTCTTGATGTGGTAGGTTGATTCAGTTGCCTGGTAACAACTGGGAAGAATGTCCCTGAATCTGGAGGTGTGTGTTTTCACACTTCTATACATTTTGCCTGATAGGAGAGGGGAGAAGAGGGAGCAGTCAGGGTGCGACTCATCTTTGATTATGCTGCTGGACTTGCATAGGCAGCGTGAGGTATAAATGGAGTCAATAGAAGGGAGGTTGGTTTTGTGATAATCTGGTCTGCATCCACAATTTACCGCCCAACTTACCTATGGAAATAGTTTCTCCGTGTATACTCCTTCAAAAATCTTTTTAGTTTTCAACTCTTCCATTAAGTCACCCCATATCCATCCTTCCTCAAGGGCATATAGCAACAGTTTGGTAGATTCACCATTGAATCAAACTCCCATTAAATCGTCTATACATTCTCTGCAATGCCTTGACTTTCTTCCTAAATTATGGTGCACAGAAGTGAATACAATATTTAAGCTCAGGTCTGAGAGACTCATAAAGGATATTAGGGATAGATTAAATGTCTAATTAATCAAAGCTTAACTTTTTGCCTTTGCAACTTTATAATTTGCCTGCAGACCTCCACCCACGATCCACTCACAACTTTCCTGCCTGCAACTCGAGAATTCCCTGTTAAACCACTTTGCATTCCTCATATCCCTGCTTGTCTGTTTCTCTCCTGTGGTGTCCAATTCCACCCACATTCATACCTTAACAATATATATTTTTTCATTTTATTCTATCCTCTGCCCTGGAGCTGTAACAGAGTGTTTTGATTTTCTGTCTTCCTCTTTTATCTCTCCATACTTGTTGGCCTTCAGCCTGAACCTGCTTTGATTTTCTTATTGATTTTCATGCCTTCATCTTGATTTCAGTCCCTGTATGTAAGTTTCATTGTCCTATTATCTCCAACGTTACCCTCTGGCTTGACTTGGCTGCTCTTATTTCAACTTTCCCCTAATGTCTTGCACTCTAGGCTGAAAGCTGTGATTTTACATTGCTCTTTAATACTTGTAACAGAAGCTCTTTATTCCTTCTTTTTAATATATGATGTTGAGCATGTGATGTTGAACAGATATTCTGGCTTCTGTGACAAACTACTCTTTTTTTTAAATCTTATCTTGAAATGTGATACAGGTGGGAATTTGATATTTGAAGTGTGGTGGAGACTTGAAGTGAAGTTTAGCTGAAATGAAAGAATTGTTATTGATGGAAAATGTGCATGAGGCATGTTAAGGTTCAAGTCCTTATTCAGAAACGGTCACCCGAGGTGAAAGTGGAGCATATGAAGCCAGCCAAGGCACAGCACTGTAAACTGACCTTGAATTGTCAAGGTTGCAGCCTGAAGATTGTAGGCCTTCGTATTTGGCCTGGAGTGATCTGAACCAATATGGTGTCAAAGTCAGTAGGAGAACTATATAAGCCTACTAGACTAAGTGGGACTCGTTGGGTCCCATGTTCACACGGGAGGGTTGGTCCCCCAACGCAATATTCCACCTCTCCACCAATTCCAATATTGGTGGCTAGTGGGTGGGGGTGGGGGGTGGGGGGGGGCTTTCTGGAGCGCTAGTATGGGTGTTGTGGGCTGAAGGGGCTGGTTTCCAGAGGGCTAGTATGGACATTGTGGGCCAAATGGATTCTTGGGGTGGCAGCTCAGTCACTCAAGCCTGATGTGCTGGCAGCTCACTCATGGCTGGCGGGCTAGCAGTTGACTCATGGCTATTCCTTGAAATTCCATTTCAAGCAGGGTGCAAGGCTACAAAATTCAAGTGCAGTTTCTTACCACTTCAAGCAGGGTGCAAGGCCACCAAATTCAATTGCAGTTTCCTACCACTTCAAGCAGGGTGCAAGGCCACCGAATTCAAGTGCAGTTTCCGACCACTTCAAGCAGGGTGCAAGGCCACCAAATTCAAGTGCAGTTTCATACCACTTCAAGCAGGGTGCAGGGCCACCAAACTCAAGTGCAGTTTCCTGGCACTTCAAGCAGGGTGCAGGGCCACCAAACTCAAGTGCAGTTTCCTGGCACTTCAAGCAGGGTGCAGGGTCACCAAACTCAAGCAGTTACCACCACCAGCAACAACCATTTTTGCAGTGCAGCATTTCCAAGCAGTTACCACCACCAGCAACAACCATTTTTGCTGTGCAGCATTTCAAAGCAGTTACCAGCACCAACAACAACGATTTTTGCAGTGCAGCATTTCAAAGCGGTTACCACATTTTCATTTTCAAACCATATTAAGGGCATTCACAGTAGCGTTGACATGTGTTCAGTGTTATTCACAGCTCAGAGATACGTGACCCTCTCGCTTCCATCTTGCAGAGACTGAGTGAGGCACAACACTTCTGGGTTTTATAGTCCCTCCCCCCTTCCACCAGCAGGGGCAGCAGAGAGAATGTCAACATTTTAAAAACATTAATATAACTTTTATTTTTTATCGATGGGAAAAATCCTCTTGTCCTGCGCAGCGGAATGGGACAATAAGATGGCCAAAAATCACAGCCATAAGTGGCAGCGTTTTTAAAAAAATCATGAAACAGAAAACAGGAAGTGGTCAAGATCTTACTTTTAGTAATATAACATAAGTAACTGAGCTCCACACAACTCCTGCGATCGAAGTGGGACCGGCCTCGCGAGGCCGTACGGCTCAAGCGACCACATGCTCGTGGGACAGGCCCTTTAGGTAGCAAAGTTTATGTGCCAAGAATCAAGTCAAGTCAAGAGAGTTTATTGTCATGTGTCCCAGATAGGACAATGACATTCTTGCTTGCTGCAGCACAACAGAATATTGTAAGCATAAATACAGAACAGTTCAGTGTGTCTATATAGCATAGACCATATATATATACACATAAATAAACAGATAAAGTTTATAGTTCAGAGTTTGTTTGATGTTGTGTTTAATAGCCTGATGGCTGTGGGGAAGATGCTGTTCCTGAACCTGGATGTACCAGATTTCAGGCTCCTGTACCTTCTACCTGATGGCAGCGGAGAGATGAGTGTGTGGCCAGGATGGTGAGGGTCCTTGATGATTTTGCCAGCCTTTTTGAGGCAGCGACTGCGATAAATCCCTTTGATGGTGGGGAGGTCAGAGCCGATGATGGACTGGGCAGCGGTCACAACTTTCTGTATTCTTTTCTGCTCCTGGACGGTCAAGTTGATGAACCAGGCCACGATGTAACCAGAAAAAGATTGGTGGGAATGATGAGTAGCAAGGGAAAGAGGACATCAGAATAAAAAAGGTGAGGGGAATGGAGACTGCCGGTAATGCACAAGAAGTAATGAAAACTGAACACAAACTGAGATGTGATCATGGGGCAAATTGGAAAGATTGGGATTCTGTGTTGTGACAGGAGGGAATTGGATATAGGAAAAGAAAAATTGTATAGGAATCTGATTTGCGAAGTGGAAATGGAAAGAAGCAGATGAAATATATAGGAAGGAACTGCAGATGCTGGTTTACACCGAAGATAGACACAAAATGCCGGAGTAACTCAACAGGACCAGCAGCATCTCTAGATAGAAGGAATGGGTGACAGTTCGGTTTGAGGCCCTTCTTCAGATTGTCATGGGAGAGGGAGACACAGAGATATGCAATGGTAAGGTGTGAAAATGGGATATCAAAGGGGACAAAGCTTGAGGAAAAGGTAGAATAAATCATTGTTAGCTGGGGAAAGCAGAGAAGAGTGAAATCCGAGATGGCACAGAATCTAGAGAAAACAGGGCAGGTGAAAACAAGGTAAAAGACAAATAAATCTTTTTTCCAACTTCAGTTTTGAATATCTCTTGTTACTTCAGATGCCTGTAACTGAAATTAATGAACATTTTGCAAAATTGAATGGAAAATGTTCAGGAAATCCTGCTCCACATTTGCAAAGTTTTTCTGGATGTAGAATTCAAAAAGTGAATGTGGGATTCCATGAAAAAGTTTGCCTTAGTTATTTAACATAGGAGTGATACAAGTAGCAAATATTTATTTTAGTAATCTTAATCCCATTGAAGGAATCCTAGTCCTTCTCATCAAAAAGCAGTTCTGAGTTGGATCTAGTGGATCTTGGTCTGTGTACTATGGAGAAGAGCAACAATGAGAGAGGTTAGCATATTGTCTCAGGAGTAAAATCTCTTTGGAAGAGCAATCAACAAACATTCTTTGATGAAGCAGGGTTGGGGGGCAATAGAGTCACCATTGAAAAGAAGCTCAATTAGACTAGCTGATGAATACTGTGCCTAGAAGGAGGATGATTCACCTCCTGACACTCCAATTCCTTTCCATCATCTTCATGGTATAAAAAGCTACTCTTGTCTAGATAAGAACACATCCAATAATATTTATAAGGCACAACAATATTCAAGATAAAGCAGCCATTTGCTTGCGTCCATCCATCACTTTAAAACTTCACTCCTTTGACCATGAGCACATCATGTCCACAGTCTATAACTTCAGACTTTAGACTTTAGAGATACAGCGCGGAAACAGGCCCTTCTGCCCACCGGGTCCACGTTAACCAGCGATCACCCCTTACATAGAAACATAGAAAATAGGTGCAGAAGTAGGCCATTCGGCCCTTCGAGCCTGCACCGCCATTCGATATGTTCATGGCTGATCATCCAACTCAGTATCCTGTACCTGCCTTCTCTCCATACCCCCTGTTCCCTTTAGCCACAAGGGCCACATCTAACTCCCTCTTAAATATAGCCAATGAACTGGCCTCAACTACCTTCTGTGGCAGAGAATTCCACAGATTCACCATTCTCTGTGTAAAAAATGATTTTCTCATCTCGGTCCTAAAAGACTTCCCTCTTATCCTTAAACTGTGACCCCTAGTTCTGGACTTCCCCAACATCGGGAATAATCTTCCTGCATCTAGCCTGTCCAACCCCTTAAGAATGTTGTAAGTTTCTATAAGATCCCCCCTCAATCTTCTGAATTCTAGCGTCTACAAGCCGAGTCTATCCAGTCTTTCTTCATATGAAAGTCCTGCCATCCCAGGAATCAGTCTGATGAACCTTCTCTGTACTCCCTCTATGGCAAGAATGTCTTACACTAGCACTATTCTACACAATATGGCCAATTTACAATTTTTACCGAAGCCAATTAACCTATAAGCCTGCACATCTTTGGAGTGTGGGAGGAAATCGGAACAACCTGAGAAAACCCCACAGGGCGAAAGTATAAGCTCCGTACAGACAGCACGCGTCTAAGGATGAAACATGGGTCTCTGGCGCTGTCAAGTAGCAACTCTGCCGCTGCGCCACCGTGTCCCATTTTTAAATGATACTGCAGTTACTCCATAAGATCATTAAGACATAGGAACTGAATTAGGCCCATCGAGTTCGCTTTGCCATCCGACCATCTTTATTTTGTAAATATGGTCCAATGGTTCCAATGGAGCCTTATGCATAGTAAAATTAATTTTGTTCCATGCAACCCAATAAAGTATTGCCATACCCACACAATCCCCAATTAGCAAATTGTACAGAAATAGTCCACTGAGTCCGCATGCAAGAGGCGCCATGTTTTGGCACAATTTTCAAAGCCCAGTCAGCACTCTAGGTCTTCATTAGCATTGCCTGGTACTTGCGCGCCTTCAGCCATCACCTTCCTTGGACGTGTGTGGATCGACCAGCGAACTCAAGTGCCTCTCCTCACCCAAACATGTTTGTGCCCTGGAGGAGTCTCCTGCAGCCGACCTTGAGGACACGGTAGGCCAGACCCCAGTCCTTCTCCTACTGGCCTTGCTCCTCACTTGTCACTGTTGCCGGCTCCATCCTCCCAGTGTTTGGCCTTCGGGGGATGAGCAGGGGACATGTCATTGGGTCTAAATCCCGAATGTGGAGAAACCCCTTCCCCAACATGACCGTGAACACACTATACTTCCACCAGAGGGTCTGCAGTGATTGCATGCAGTGACTAACCAGCATCTTCTTGAGGACAATTAGAGATGGGTGATGAGTCGGAGCCTTACCAGCAAAGCCCCCATCTCCTTAAATAACACAAAGAGAATCATATTAAATGAACAAAGTTAATTAATAGAAGAAGAAGAAGAAGAAAAGAGAAGCAAGGAATAGCAAATGCTGGTATACAAAAAAAAGTGCTGGAGTAACTCAGTGGGTCAGGCAGCATCTCTGGAGAATCTGGATGGGTGACATTTCTGGTCAGGGCTCATCTTCAGACAAAGAAATGAACACAGAGCTGGGGATTTGGGACAAAAGCAGGTGTGCTGGAAGAACAGAGCCAATTAGGAGGATCTTCAGATGGAGAAACCAGTCAACTTTTCACATCAGCAACATTTACTCACAATTTTGTCATGCATGTTAACTGTTAGTTAGTTTAGTGTATTGTCACATGTACCAATGTACAGTGAAAAGTTTTTGTTGCGTGCTATTCATGATTACAGGTACATGATATAGGGAATAACTTATAGTGCAAGGTGAAGTCTAGTAAAGCCTGATTAAAGATAATCTAAGGGTCTCCAATGAGGTAGATGGTAGGTCAGGGACCTTTCACTCATTGTTGATAGGATGGTTCAGTTGCTGATGACAGCTGGGAAGGATGATTGAATGGCAGGTGTAGACTTGGTGGGCTGAATGACCTAATTCTACTCTTATCACTTATGAGTTTATAACCTAAACTGTTCCTGAATCTGGGGGTGTGCTCAGCTTGACTGACTAGGATCTTCCGATGAAGATAGACACAAAAAGCTGGAGTAATTCAACGGGTCAGGCAGCATCTCTGGAAAAAAGGAATAGGTGATGTTTTCAGTGATGCTGCCTGTCCCGTTGAGTTACTCCAGCTTTTTGTGTCTATCTTTGGTGTAAACTAGCATCTGCAGTTTCTTCCTACACATAAGTTCTTCCATTGCTGTTTCTAGTTCAGATTCCAACCTGCAATTTTATTTGTTTTCCATCACTAAGGATTCAGGATATTGCAAAATACAATTGGCAAGAAACAAAAGCAAAGCCAAATGCCCATGAGTGCTTTGAAAATATAGTGAGAAATTTATAAAGCAATATACATCTATCAAGTAAAGATAATAAGGAAATAAGTAAAAGCCCAATGTGACCAAATAAAGATACAGATTTTGGTCCATGGCGAATTTTCTTTTCATTTAAAAATTGCCTTTTAACCGTGAGCGGAGGAAATATAGGGATAATGTCAAAACTACAGCAATAATTTCAAATTTGGAAACCTTTTTTTAAAATCATAACTGTTCAAAATAACAATGCAAAGCTTTCTCCGTGTTCAATTATTTGAGGCTGTGTAGTCTAAACGCCATCGGAGTGGTCTATTGCATTGAAGAAAATGATTTATATTTTAAATTAGATTAGACTTAAATCTTGAAGTGTTGAAAAAAAAAGTATTTTTCAAGAAATCCTTCCTGTGGCATTTGATGTTTGTAATAAGATACTAAGGGCATTTTGCACAGTTAAGTAGTGTGCTGCTGCAAAACCCTCATTATAGAACATATCCCTTAAAATCTTTGCTGCTTACTAAGTTGAATTCATTTGGTTATGGGGCTTTTTCACGGGGCGAGTTGACGCAAGATGTCACCAGAGTGAAGTGGTCGTGGTCCAGCACGAGTTTCGCACGATATAACGGGGGGTAGATAAGAGTTCCCACGGTACTCGGCATTTCTGTTATTTGTGCGAGTGACTTGTCCGTCTCCCGAGCTTTCCCGTTAATCTTGAATGAACATCGTGAACTGTAGTGTTGTTAATCACGTGGCACAAATGATGTTACTTTGTTTTCACACACTAGATTGTTTTTTTTCACACACTATATTCCTCCCTTGGTTGAATTGGCTCATTTGGAGACATGCCTATACTAACTATGTGCATCGAGAACGCTTGCGTGAAGGCAGAAGGATGAGATTAATTAAAAAGAGAATTAAGAGGAAGTCTCACTGGGTGAAGCCCATCTTTCAACGGAGACCTCAATTTGGACAATATGATCAGCTGCTTAATGTGCTGTGCGAAGAGGATAAAAGTGCATTCACAAACTTTGTCAGAATTTCACCCGAGCTCTGTAATGAGCTGAAGAATAATCTGTTTTTTTTAGACAAATGTTGTTTGGTGTGATGCACCTTCTCTCAATATGTGCAAGAAGTCGTCTTTTTATTTTGTCAAATAGGAATAAAGACTTTGTCTCACATTGACCGTGATGGTTGTCTTATTTTATTATCTACTGAGAGGTGAAACTTTCAAACGTTTAACCAGTCAGTAGACAGACAATAAATAGTAACAATCGAGCCATAAATGGTGTATACATGGTGAAGGGAACAACGCTGTGTGCAAGATAATGTTTAAAATCATGCGAGGAATCGATCGGGTAGATGCACAGTCTCTTGCCCAGAGTAGGCGAATCGAGGACCAGATTACATAGGTTTAAGGTGAAGGGGAAATGATTTAATATGGATCTGATTAAATACTGTCAGTAGTAAACCCGATCAAAAACAACATTAGGACGTCTATTAAACACCAGAGATCCCAGTAAACACCCAGCCGAGACTTATTACAGGTCTAGTGGAAAGACACAAAGTGCTGGAGCAACTCAGCGGGTCAGGCAGCATCGCTAGACAACATGGATAGATGATGTTTCGGGTCGGGACTCTTCTTCAGCGCTGAGTTACTCCCGCATATTGTGTCTTTCCAATGCAGATTAGCGTCTGCGATTCTTTGCTCCTGCATTACGGGGTCTATCTCGATTCCCGATAAAGTCTAAAACCCATCCTCCAGAGTTCTCAGCCCAGGGCGCCCATAAACAAGCCCTTAACTCCACACGGGGGACAGAGGCTGAGAGGTGTACAAAACCATGAGACGAACAGGCAGGGAAATAGACAGAGTCCAGGGTAATATATGTCCTTTGCCCACAGAGGGGATTCGAGGACCAGAGGGCATAGGTTCAAGGTGAGGGGGGAAGATCTAATAGGAATCTGAGTGAGGGGTAACATTTTCGCACAAAGGGTGGTGTGTGTATGGAACAAGCTGCCAGAGGAGGTAGTTGAGGCTGGGTCCATCCATACATTTAAGAAACATTTAGACAGGTACATGGATAAGACAGGTTGGGAGGGATATGGACCAGACGCAGGCAGATGGGACTAGTTTCGATGGGACATTTTGGCCGGTATGGGCAAGTTGAGCCGAAGGGCCGGTTTCCACACTGTAACTCGATAACGCCAGTGAGTATACGATCTAAGATAGTCCGAGGGTCTCGAATGAGGTAGGTAGTAGTTCAGGAATGGTCTGTGGTTGGTGTTAGGATGGTTCAGTTACATAAATGCTCAAATGTAGGCACCGTTTTCGCAGTGGAAGCTCCGAGACTGCAGCGGGCGATTGTCGTGTTGGCTGGGACTCCTGTTATCCATGCAGGATAATGCCTATCCGTCCATGCCTATTTCCTTCATTCCATAGATGCTGCTGCACCCGCTGAGTTTCTCCCGCTGAGGTTGGGCAGGCGAGGATTATGTTACTTGGAGTGCAGGAGGCTGAAGGGTGATTTAATGGAGGTGTATAACCGAGGGGAAATGCACAGACTTTTTCTCAGGGTCGGGGCATCAAAAAGTAGAGAACACGGGTTTAAGGTGAGAGGGCAAGATTTAATAGAAAGCTGAGGAGCAGCTTCTTTACACAGAGGGTAGTAGGCAACGTTGCCTATTTCCTTAGTTCCATAGATGCTGCTGCACCCGCTGAGTTTCTCCAGCATTTGTGTGTGTGGGTGGGAGTAGGGGGGAGGGGGTGGGTGGGGAGAGAGATAAGGCAGCCTGAAGAAAGGGTCGCCTGTCCATTTCCCTCCGTAGATGCTGCCTGGCCCGCGGAGTTCCTCCAGTCTTAGAAACTGCTTTAGACAAAAAGAGACACAAACTGCTGGAGTAAAATAGCTCAGCAAGTGAGGTACCTGAACACTCAAAAATGAAAAAGAATGAAAATGTGATTATTTCACCTCCCTTCAACTATTTTGTGTTTCAGCATGAGAGGGATTATAACATTAGAAACATTCATCTTGTAGTGATGTGTTAATGAAGAATTGCAGACATCAATCTGATAGTAAAAAATATATTTATTTAACAATGAGGTAAAACAAGCACTGACAATCAAACTGCTCAGTTACTCACCGTTCGCAGGAGTTCCCACGGTACCCGCAAGAGTTATTACGGATATCGCACGGATATCGCACTGGCCACTTGTTCATACAATGTTGCAATGCTCAACCACAAGTGTACAAGTCACTCTTGGAGAAATTCAAACTTTCTTGAATTTTCTCCCGAGTGACCAAGTTACACGATTACCTGCCGTTAGCGCCACGATGATCCACGATGATCCACGAATGCCGTACTGTTATCGCACGAGGTTCCCACGATGTTAAACTCTGGTTCACTCTTGCGTCAAGTCGCCCCGTGAAAAGGCCACTTAACAACCCCATTTTACTGCTGTCTCTGGAAACCATTTCCACGATGAAATATCCAACTGATGTGCGACAATCATAGAACTGTATTCTGCGCTCTGTATCGTTCCTTGAGCACTACCTTTTATATTTGTGTTTGACTTCATTGTATTTATGTATAATATTATCTAACCTGCTAGGATAGCATGCAAAACAAAGCTTTTCACTGTACCTCAGTATACATGACAGTCATAAACTTCTTAGGGTTAATGGAATCAAGGGATATGGGGAAAAAGCAGAAACTGGGTACTGATATTGGAGTATCAGCCATGACCATATTGAATGGCGGTGCTGGTTCAAAGGGCTGAATGGCCTACTCCTGCACCTATTTTCTTCGTTTCTAAACCTAACCCCAAACCTAATCCTAGATCTGATCCAAGATCTGGCTTTTCCCAACCTGAGCTAAATTCATGGGTACGACTATTTTAACACACAATGTGGGTATTAATCAATCTGGGGTCAGATGGTTACACGTGAAGTCGCAGGTGCATGAGCTGTCTAAAACTGATGCAGCAAACACAAGAGACTAAAATGTCCTGTTGTTGATGCTGGGATGCTGGGATGCTTATACCCTACACAAACCAACTTTTAAGACCACAGGACATCGGTGCAGAATTAGGCCACTCGGCCCATCCAGTTTGCTCCGCCATTGCATCATGGCTGATCTATTTTCCCTTGCATCTCCATTCTCCTGCCTTCTCCCCATAACCTTGACACCCTCTCTGCTATAAAATTATCCAATGACTTGGCCTCTACAGCCATCTGTGACAATGAACTCCACAGATTCACCTCCCTCTGGCTAAAGAAATTCTTCCAAATTTCCATTCTACATGCATGTCCCTTTTATTCTGAGTTTGTGCCCTATGGTCCTAGTTTCTCCCACTAGTAGAAACATCCTCTCCACATCCGTTCTATCTAGGCCTTTCATTATCTGGTAGGTTTCATTGAGATCCCCCTTATCCTTCGAAACCCCAGCGAGTGATTTGGTTATCGCCTGTCAAGGGCTACAGTGTTTGGAAGTGATCATTTTATTTAAGTAAGTTGGGTGGGCATCTTTTGAACAAGGGTCTCAACCCAAAACGTCACCCATTCCTTCTCTCCAGAGATGCTGCCAGTCCCGCTGAGTTACTCCAGCATTTTGTATCTATCTTGGGCATCTTTACAGCCACAGGAACACACCTTAAACATCTTGAACCACCTGCCATTACCTTTTTTATCCCTTGATGCACCTTACTTAGATGGATACTCATTGGGAAACCACCCTGTGAAAGAAAGTACATAATTAAACTGCCATAAAAAAAGGCTCATGAGACTGAATGTAATAAGAAACCTAGACTAATGCTCAGCACTGTTTATTGCCTAGCAACCTTGAATGTGCAGTAACAAAACAAAATAATGGTATTTTCTACAGCTTTAGAAAGTGACGAGAAAGATGCAGCAGATCAAAAAAAGATGCTCTGTCATCTAAATAGCTTCCATCCGCATTAAATGGGAAATTTCTATTTCTGCCTAATATCCCTCTGATCGCTGGAACATTTGGGAGATTCTGTCAGAATCAGCTCATCCGAAGGGCCTGTAAGCAAATGACAATGGAATACTTTGAGGTAAAAAAGATTCTTTGTGGCATCTTAATTTTTGTGGCTTATTTTCATAATTTCTGTTTAAACAAGGTATTTTCTGATTGTTTTTCAGGTTATCAAAACTGTCCTTTACAAAGTTGAAGAAGAACAAGTTTTTAATTATAAAATCAGACAATGCCAGTAACTCACAGAATCGTCATAGCGGATCCACTGGATACTTTTACTTTAGAGGCAGTGCAAGGAAACAGGCCGTTTGGCACACCGATTCGCACCGACCAGTGGTCACCTGCACACAAGGGACAATTTAAAATGTACAGAAGCCAATTAACCTACAAACCTGTACATATTTGCAGTGTGGGAGGAAACCAGAGCATCCAGAGGAGGTACCTGGACGTGGCGTCGAAGGACAAGAAGCCGAAGCAAAGAAGTGGAAACAAAATAACCGAACGGAAACAAAGCCGAAACGCTAAATAACTGAAAGGGTGGAACGCCTAAAAGCAAACTAACCAAAAGGGCAGGCCGCTTAAAAGCCAACTAACTGAAAGGGTGGGACGCCTAAAAGCAAACTCACCGAAAGGCCGCTTTGCCAAAACGCCAACTCACCGAAAGGCTGCGTCACCTACAAGCCAACTAACTGAATAGCGGCTCTGCTCAAGTAGCGGATCCCTTGGCTGAAATAATGGACAATGACATCACCGGGGGGGGGGGGGGGGGGCGGGACTTGTCAGCGATTGGTCCAGACCCCTGCGTCACTGGCCGATGGAGATGGTGGGGGTCATTTTCCCACACAGGCCATAGGTGACTGGGCACTCTGAACCTCAGCACCAAGTTACCAAGTTGTAAGCGGCCAAAGGAGCGCATCCCTCGGGACAACCCCCACTCTCCCACGGCCACGGCCGCCCTCCGCCTCGTCTCCCCGTGAGGCCGCACTGTGACGGGCTAAGTGTCGGCAGCACCGGGTGGAGCAGAGGTGAAAGATCAGCACCTACCAACAATGAAGGCACTATGAAATCAGCAGCCGCAAGTCCTTCCCACAGGACGGGGTCGGCATTAAAACTCAAAAAAGAGTTACTGATGAAAAAACAAAATGTTACATGTATAAATAGTTCTTACATTCAGGAACCTGGTTAATTAAGTGGGGCGATGGCAATGCCGCCCAGGGGTGGAGGGGGGGATAGCGGGGCCGATGCCACAGGGGGAGGGGGGGATAGCGGGGGTAGCGGTGGCGATGCTGCCTGGGGGAGGGGGGGGGGAATAGCGGGGGTGATGCCACCCAGTAGCGGAGCACCGCACTCACCAACTGTGCAAACTCTTCACCGACTCGATCTGCCGCTGGCAATGCTGCTGCAAGTTGGACAGAGGTGACAGGTGACCGCCGCCGCCGCCGCCGCCGCCGCTCCTTGACAGCGAGGATATCCAGCTCATTGCTGGAGGTGTTTTCAGGGCGACCCTGACTCAGCAGCCGATCTGGCACATTAATCCAGACCTCTGGCCATCTGGGGGTCCAACTACCGGCAGCAATCAGTCGACCGTTGCCATCATCCGACCGACACACAGCCCGTCACATTGCGGCCGCACGGGGGAGACGAGGCGCAGGGTGGCCGTGGCCGTGCGAGAGTGGGGGCTGTCCCGAGGGATGTGATCCTTCGGCCGCTTACAACTTGGTGCTCGGGTTCAGAGTGCCCAGTCACCTACGGGTTGTGTGGGAAAATGACGCCCCATCCTCCCGTCTCCATCGGCCAGTGATGTGATGGTCACGGTGGTCTGGACCAATCGCTGACAAGTCACGCCCCTCCCCCCCCATGATGCCTCATCTACACTAGACCCACCTCCTCGCATTTAGCCCATATCCTGCTAAACTGTTTCTATCCATTTACCTGTCCAAATGTCTTTTTGGGTGACATAGTGGTGCAGCAGTAGAGTTGTTACCTGTCAGCGCCAGAAATCCCGTTTGAGCCTGAGTACGGGTGTGGTCTGTACAGAGTTTATATGTTCTCTCTGTAATGGCATGGGTTTTCTCCAAGTACAAGAGTTTTGGCCCAAATTCCAAATACCATGCAAGTTTGTAGCTTAATAGGTTTCTGTAAATTGCCCTTATTGTGTAGGATGTGAAACTGGGATAACATAGAACAGGTGTATAGGTGATTGTCGGTGGCCTGAAGGGTCTGTTTTGACACTGTATCTCTAAATTCTAAACTAAACTAAATGTTGTTATAGTATCCACCTCAATTGCTTCCTCTGAGAGCTCATTCCATATATCTACCGCCCTCTATGTAAAAGTCAGGTTCCTAATAAATTATTCCTCTCTCACCTTAAACCTAAGTCCTCCAGTTCTTGATTCTCCTACTGTGGGTACCCTATCTATTCCCCTCATGGTCTTACACACCCATATAACAACACCCCAAAATCCTCCTACGCTCCAAAAGAATAAAGTCCTAGCCTGCCCATCCTCTCCCTATGGCTCAGTCATTCTGACTTAGAAACATTTTGCTTTCCTTCACCGTCACTGGGTCAAGATGCTGGATCTCTCTCCCCAACGGTATTGTTGGTGTACCATTCAGGGACTGCAGTGGTTCAAGATGGCAGCTGACCACCATCTTATCAAAGACAACAGTGGAAGAACAATTAAATGCGGGTTCACATTGTGAAGCCCACAACCCTTCATTTAATGGCAAAGAAGGGATCGACTGGACTTATACTCACTGGAATTTAGAAGGATGAGAGGGTATCTTATAAAAACATATAAAATTCTTAAGGGATTGGACAGGCTAGATGCAGGAAAAATGTCCCCGATGTTGGGAGAGTCCAAAACCAGGGGTCACAGTTTAAGAATAGTAGGACTGAGATGAGGAAAAACCTTTTTACCCAGTGAATTGTGAATCTGTGGAATTCTCTGCCACAGAAGGCAGTGGAGGCCAATTCACTGGTTATTTTCAAGTGAGAGTTAGATATAGCTCTTAAGGCTAATGGAATCCAGGGATATGGGGAGAAAGCAGAAACGGGGTACTGATTTAGGATGATCGTCCATGATGATATTGAATGGCGGTGCTGGCTCGAAGGCGGTGCTGCACCTATTTTCTATGTTTCTATGTTTCTAATGTACAAACGTATATTTTGGGATGCGGGAGGAAACCAGAGCACTGGGAAGAATCCCATATGGTCACAGGAACAACTTGAAAACTTGAACACCCTGGGGTTGGGATTGAAACTGGGTCTCTGCAGGAAGGAGGCATCAGCTTTACTAGAGCACCATTCTAAATTATGAAGAATTCTGCCATCGTAAATGAGGAACATTTAGAAATTCTTCTGGGACTATCACCAAAGCATATTTTTCTTTTTAACATACCTGTAAAAACTCTTAAAATGATTTTTTACATTTCTTATCAGGTCTATTGTTATACTCTATCTTGCATTTCTTGGTCTCCTTTGCTGAGCTTTGAAATGCTTCTAATCCTCAGCCTCTTGCTTGACGTTAATGCTACCTTTAAGATCTCTTGTCAGCCATGGAAGAATACATTTTCCTGTTAGGCTCTCGAGTCTTAAAAGATTTTGTTTGCAGTTTGCAGCCTATTTCTTTACGTGCTGGTCTTACCTATTCTCACAGTCTACTACAGGCACTTTCCCCGTGTCGTCATAGTTTCCTTTATTTAGAAATTAAAAGAACGATGGCATGATGGCACAGTGGTGAAGTTGCTGCCTTGCAGCACCGGAGACTCTGGTTCAATCCTGACTGCGGGTGCTTGTCTGTACGGAGTTTGTACACTCTCCCTGTGACCTGCGTGGGTTTTCTCCAAGATCTTCGATTTCCTCCCACACTCCAAGGACGTACAGGTTTGTAGGTTAATTAGCCTAGCATAAATGTTAAATTATCCGTAGAAGGGTAGGATAGTGTTAGTGTGTGGGGATCTCTGGTTGGTGCAGACTCGATGGGTCGAAGGGTCTGTTTCCATGCTATATCTCTGAGCTAAACTAAAAAATGTAGATCCTAGATTTGCTAGATATACTTTAAAATACAATAACAAAATGTATAATGTTTTGGTCGGTTTTCTCCAAGAACCTCTTGACAACAAGATTATCAATTAATTTTACTCATTGCACAAATTAGATTCAAAATAGCCTTTTTTCTTTTTGATTCCTCAGATTGCTGATGTAGAAAAAAATCTTCTTTACATTCCATGAATTTGTCTTCCAAACAGTTACTGCAAATTTCGATTATCTTAGCGATGTGTGCATTAAACTCTTTGTATTACTGCTTTCACAGGTGGTGCAGCAGTAGAGTTGCTGCCTTAAGGGCCTGTCCCACTTAAGCAAAATTTACAGGCGACCTCCGGCACCCGTGAAAGGTTGCCGAAATTTTCAACATGTTGAAAATTCAGCGGCGACCAGAAAGACGCTGCGACTCTTTGGAGAACCTCTCACGACCATAGGAGACCTCTCACGACCATACAGGCGACACCTGGCGACATGTCGTGGGTGACCGCTCACGACCATAGGAGACCTCTCATGACCGTACAGCCTGTATGGTCGTGAGAGGTCTCCTATGGTCGTGAGAGGTCTTCAAAGAGTCGTAGCGTCTTCCTGGTCACCGCTGAATTTTCAACATGTTGAAAATTTTGGCGACCTATCACGGGTGCCGGCAGTCGCCTGTAAAGATCGAGTAAGTGGGACAGGCCCTTCACAGCACCAGGGACCTGGGTTTGATCCTGACTATGTATGCTTATCTGTACTTTCTCCCCATGACTCACGTGGGTTTTCTCCAGAATCTCCGGGTTCCCCCCACACTCCAAAGATTTGTACAGGTTTGTAGGTTATTGGCTTGGTATAGTAGTAAATTATAAGGTCATAATATCATAAGACCATCAGATCATAGAAGATAGGACCAGAGATTAAGCCATTCAGACCATCTAGTCTACTCCCCCATTCAATCATGGCTGATCTATCTCTCTCTCCTAACCCCATTCTCCTGCCTTCTCCCCATAACCTCTGACACCCGTACTAATCAAGAATCTATCTAGCTCTGTCTTGAATGTATCCACTGACTTTGCCTCCACAGCCTTCTATGGCAAAGAAATCCACAGATTCACCACCCTCTGATTAAAGAAATTCATCCTCAACTCCTTCCTAAAAGAATGTCCTTTAATTCTGAGGCTATGACATCTAGTCCTGGACTCCCCCACGTGGAAACATCCTCTCCACATCCACTCTATCCAAGCCTTTCACTATTCTGTACGCTTCATTGAGACCCCCCATTCATTCTTCTAAACTCCAGCGAGTATAGGCCCAGTATATAAGTATATAACCCGATAGCTATATTACTAAAAGTCTGATCTTGACCACTTCCTGTTGTTCTGTATATTGATTTTAGAAAAAACGCTGCCACTTACGGCTGTGATTTTTGGCCATTTTACTCAGATTCCCCATCCGCTGCGCAGTACAAGAGGATTTTTCCCATTGTTGAAAAATAAAAGAGTATTAGTGTTTAAAAAATGTTGAGACTCTCCGGAGGGACTATAAAACCCAGAAGTGTTGAGTGCTTCAGTCAGTCTCTGCCAGATGGGGGAGCGAGAGGGTCACGTCTCTCAGTCTGAGCTGTGAATAACACTGAACACATGTTTACTAAACTCTGAGTGGTTTTACTGACCTGTCAGTACCCTTAATGTGGTTTGAAAATATAGTTTGGAAATGCTAAAGCTGTGTTGCCTTTGGTTTGCAAATGCTAAAGCTGTATTGCCTTTGGTTTGCAAATGCTAAAGCTGTGTTGCCTTTGGTTTGGAAATGCGAAAGCTGTGTTGCCTTTGGTTTGGAAATGCTAATGCTGTGTTGCCTTTGGTTTGGAAATGCTAAAGTTTTGTTGCCTAATTAAAGTTACCGTGCCGAATTAAAGTTGCCTCGCCTAATTAAAGTGGCCTCGCCAAATTAAAGTTGCCTTGCCTAATTAAAGGTGCCTTGCCTAATTAAAGTTGCCTTGCCGAATTAAAGGTGCCTTTCCTATTTAAAGTTGCCTTGCTTAATTAAAGTTGCCTTGCCTATTTAAAGTTGCCTTGCCTTCTATATAAATAAATGTCTAATCTTGACCACTTCCTGTTTGCGCTTTATATTGATTTTAGAAAAAAATGCTCACACTTTCGGCTGTGATTTTTTGGCCATCGTACTCAGAGTCCCACTCCGCTCATCAGGTGCCGAGGATTTTTCCCAACAATGAAAAATCAAAGAGTTATCAGTGTTTAAAAAATGTTGGAATTCAGAAGATTGAGGGGGGATCTTATAGAAACTTACAAAATTCTTAAGGGGTTGGACAGGGTAGATGCAGGAAGATTATTCCCGATGTTGGGGAAGTCCAGAACTAGGGGTCACAGTTTAAGGATAAGAGGGAAGTCTTTTAGGACCGAGATGAGAAATCATTTTTTACACAGAGAGTGGTGAATCTGTGGAATTCTCTGCCACAGAAGGTAGTTGAGGCCAGTTCATTGGCTATATTTAAGAGGGAGTTAGATGTGGCCCTTGTGGCTAAAGGGATCAGGGGGTATGGAGAGAAGGCAGGGATGGGATACTGAGTTGGATGATCAGCCATGATCATATCGAATGGCGGTGCAGGCTCGAAGGGACGAATGGCCTACTCCTGCACCTATTTTCTATGTTTCTATGTTTCTATGTTGAGGTTCTCTCTCCTGTCAATCATGCCATGAAGGGTGGGAGGGGGGAGAGACTATAAAACCCAGAAGTGTGGGTGTGGCTCAGTCTCTGCAAGCTGGAGGAGGGAGAGGTCATGACTCGCTGTATTTAGTGGCCTTGCACCCTGCATGAACGTGGTGAATCTCTGGAACTCTCTGCCACAGAAGGTAGTTGAGGCCAGTTCATTGGCTATATTTAAGAGGGAGTTAGATGTGGCCCTTGTGGCTAAAGGGGTCAGGGGGTATGGAGAGAAGGCAGATGGAATATAATGTGACTTTAGGCACGCATAAAGATAATTGACAGAAACATTTATATTTCTAAGAGGGTTAACAAAGCTGTAACATACTCAAATGAAAGATGAAGACCTGTTGCTCAAGTTTGCATTGGGCATTGTTATGACATGGCATTCAGCCACCAACTAAAAGGTCAGAGTGGGGATGTAATGATGATTTAAACTAGCAGTCTGGACTGACTGGTTGCTGAATATTAGAAGGACTAATTCCAGGTTGGAAGTAATGGGTTTCACTTTCTGCATAAGACATTGTGTCAAATTTGTGCCATATGCCTTAATGTTCCATGTTCACTCAACATGGAATATCTTCCAATACACCTCCCACCTCTCTTTTCCAGCTTTCTCCCTCCCTACTACAATCAGTCTGAAGAAGTGTGGAAGATAGGGCGGCACGGTGGTGTAGCGGTAGTGTTGCTGCCTTACAGCGCTTGCAGCGCCAGAGAATCAGGTTCGATTCCAACTACGGGTGGTGTCTGTACTTATATATCTTAGATATATGTAGGTTAAACTCTCTGCATTACTGCTTTCACAGGTGGTGCAGCAGTAGAGTTGCTGCCTTACAGCACCATGGACCTGGTTCGACCCTGACTATGGGTGCTTATCTTTATGGAGTTTGTACGGAGTTTATACGTTCTCCCCGTGACTGCGTAGGTTTTCTCCAAGATCTACGGTTTCCTCCAACACTTCAAAGACGTACAGGTTTTATGTTAATTGGCTTGGAATGTGTAAAATTGTCCCTAGTGCGTGTCGGATAGTGTTAATGCAGGGGGATCGCTGGTCATAAAAAATAGGTGCAGGAGGAGGCCATTCGGCCTTTCGAGCCAGCACCGCAGTGGTCAGCACAAACTCTGTGAAACGAAGGGCCTGCTACCGCGCAGTATCTCTAAATTATACCAAAGACCCAAAACATCACCTATCCATTCGCTCCACAGATGATGCCTGACACACTGACTTACTCCAGCATTTTTTGTTTTCCTCATGATTCCAGGATTTGCTGTTCCTTGTGCCTCCATCTCATATTGCATTTGAATAATCCATCATTTTCTGCTGCCCCATCTAAGTTATTCAAAATAATGTTCAGGTGCAGCCTCATCCTTAGCAACCTAGACCACTCTAACCACGTGCGGAGCTGGCTTCTCCAGTACCCTCTCTATTATCCACAGCGTCAGCATCCTAGCTAATAGCTCTGGGTATATAATCAACCCACAGGATGACTTTGTCATCATTATGTTTCATCCTGTTCCTACATCCTATAATTAGATTGCCTTTCCTTGTTATCTGAAAAGAAAACAGCACTAGGGCATGTTCTGTTGCAGTGAGTGAGTGGGGGAGCAGATGTAGGTGCATAAAGCTATCTTCATATTTGTCCATACAAAACTAACAAAACGCTTATCCCGGTGGGCTTTCTCAAAGTGTGCATCTTTTCTTGCATCAAGATTCATGCACAAAGGCAAATATGTCCCTATGCTGTTACATTTACTGGTGATTCATGACTTATTTATATTGCACATCCTCCAACCAAGATTATTAGCAGATCATACATCTTATAATTTAATACATTGATCCTCTTCATCCCCAGGGAATGAACTGCAGCAGCATAATCTGATTAAAGAGCCTCATTTTTGTGGTGAGCACACGGGTATGTTTTAAATATCAGCAGAGTTTTCCGTAAGTAACTAAGCAACAAGTAAGTTCAAGAAGTTATAGAGAGTCACTTATTTATTGAAGAATTTGTGCCTTACAGCACTAGAGACCCGGGTTCGATCCTGACTACATGTGTTGTCTGTACGGAGTTTGTATATTCTCCCCGTGAGTTGCGTGGGTTTTCTCTGAGTGCCACGGTTTCCTCCCACATTCCAAAGACGTACAGGTCAGTAGGATAGTTGGCTTGATAAAATTGTGAATTATCCCTAGAATCTGTGATAGATTCTTTGAGCAGCTTTACTGGAGCCTACCAGGGAGAAGGCAATTCTGGATTTAGTGTTATGTAATGAACCGGATTTGATAAAGGAACTTGAAGTTAAGGAGCCATTAGGAAGTAATGACCATAATATGATAAGCATTAATCTACAATTTGAGAGGGAGAAGGGTAAATCAGAGGTGGCAGTATTACAGTTGAACAAAGAGGACTATGGGGCCATGAGGGAGGAGCTGGCCAAAGTTGACTGGAAAGATACCGTAGCAGGGATGACAGTGAAACAACAATGGCAGGTATTTCTGGGAATAATACAGAAGGTGCAGGATCAGTTCATTCCAAAGAGGAAGAAAGATTCCAAGGGTAGTAAGGGGCGACCGTGGCTGACAAAGGAGGTCAGGGACAGTATAAAAATAAAAGACAAGAAGTACAACATAGCAAAGATGAGAGGGAAGCCAGAGGATTGTGTAATGTTTAAAGAGCAACAGAAGATAACTAAAAAGGCAATATGGGGAGAAAGGATGAGGTACGAAGGTAAGCTAGCCAAGAACATAAAAGAGGATAGTGAAAGCTGCTTTAGGTATGTGAAGAGGAAAATATTAGTTTAGACCAAAGTTGGACCCTTGAAGACTGAAAAGTGTGAATTTATTATGGGGAACTAGTGGGGTACTGCAAGGCTCCGTGCTGGGACCGCAGCTATTTAAAATATATATTAATGATTTAGATTAAGGGATTCAAAGTAACTTTAGCAAATCTGCAGATGGCACAAAGCTGGGTGGCAGAGCGAACTGTGAGGAGGATGCTATGAGAATGCAGGGTGACTTGGACAGGTTGGGTGAGTGGGCAGATGCATGGCAGATGCAGTTTAATGTGGATAAATGTGAGGTTATCCACTTTGGCAGCAAAATCAGGAAGGGAGATTATTATCTAAATTGTGTTAAGTTGGGAAAAGGGGAAGTACAACGGGATCGGGAGGGTCCTTGTTCATCAGTCAATGAAAGGTACAGCAGGCAGTGAAGAAAGCGAATGGCATGTTGGTCTTCATAACAAGAGAAGTTGAGTATAGGAGCAAAGAGGTCCTTCTGCAGTTGTATAGGGGCCTAGTGAGACCACACCAGGAGTATTGTGTGCAGTTTTGGTCTTCAAATTTGTGGAAGGGCATTCTTGCTATTGAGGGAGTGCAGCGTAGGTTCACAAGGTTAATTCCCGGGATGGCTGGACTGTCATATGCTGAGAGAATAGAACGGCTGGGCTTGTATACTCTGGAATTTTGAGGGGATCTTTATTAAGGGTTTAAACACGCTAGAGACAGGAAACATGTTCCCGATGTTAGGAGAGTCCAGAAACAGGGGTCACAGTTTAAGAATAAGTGGTAAGCCATTGAGAACGTGGATGAGGAAACATTTTTTCACACAGAGAGTTGTAAGTCTGTGGAATTATCTGCCTCAGATGGTGGTGGAGGCCAGTTCTCTGGATACTTTCAAGAGAGAGCTAGATAGGCTCTTAAAGATAGCGGTCAGGCTATATGGGGAGAAGGCAGGAATAGGATACTGATTGTGGATGATCAGCCATGATCATATTGAATGGCTCGAAGGGCCGAATGGCCTACTCCTGCACCTATTGTCTATAAACATGTTTCTATTGTCTAGTGTCTATTGTCTATTGTCTAGTGTAGTGTTGGATAGTGTTAGTGTATGGGGATCGCTGGTCTGTGAGACCTCGGTGGGCCAAAGGGCCTGTATCTCTAAACTAAATTCAACAAGGAACTACAGATTCCTACAGATGCTGGTTTACCAAGGAAAGACACAAAATGCCGGAGTAACTCTGCGAGTCTGTCAGAATCCCTGGAGAACAGGCTGAAGAAAATTCCGATCTGAAATGTCAACCATCCATGTTCTCCAGTGATGTTGCCTGACCTGCTGAGTTACTCCAGCATTTTGTGTCTTCGTGTTTTTTTTTTTGGACTACTTTTTTTTTTTTTTACAGGGCAAATTATTGATAATTTATTATATCTATAATAGAAAATATCCAACAAATAAAGCCAATTTCACAAGAAGATGCAGTGCTGTGTGGATGAAGCACTAATTTTTTAATTCATGTAGGGAATATGAATTTGTCTCAATTCACACATATTAGCATTTGGGTGTACTCTGTCCCAGAGAGTACACCTGTTCCTTTACCTACTCCCTTGACTCCATCCAAGGACCCAAACAGTCTTTCCAGGTGAGGTAGAAGTTCACTTGCACCTCCTCCAACCTCATCTACTGTATCCGCTGTTCCAGGTGTCAGCTTCTCTACATCGATGCGACTATGCGCAGGTTTCACTGAACACCTCCGCTCAGTCCGTCTTAACCTACCTGATCTCCCAATGGCTCAGCACTTCAACTCCCCCTCCCATTCCCAAACTGACATTTCTGTCCTGGGCCTCCTCCATTGTCAGAGTGAGGCCCAGCGCAAATTGGAGGAACAGCACCTCATATTTTGCTTGGGTAGTTTACACCCCAGCAGTATGAACATTGACTTCTCTAACTTCAGATAGCCCTTGCTTTCTCTCTCCATCCCCTTCCCCTTCCCAGTTCTCCCACTAGTCTTACTCTCTCCGACTACATTCTATCTTTGTCCCGCCCCCTCCCCTGACTTCAGTCAACCCGAAAAGTCACCCATTCCTTCTCTCCAGAGATGCTGCCTCACCCGCTGAGTTACTCCAGTATTTTGTGTCCACCTTCGAGAGAGTGGAGCTATTGTAATAAAGGTAGGTTGTGGAGGTACATGAGGGTTTTGAGAATTGTAATTTAGAATAAGAATCATTCCTACCACATCATACCCCATTTTTTCAGAAGGGATGGGCACTGTTGTTTGATGCTGACATTGTTATTGCACCTTGCTATAATCCACAAAAAAAGCAGATATAGGTCAAGAGAAAGTGAGGCAAGATGAACAGTGGCTCAGAAAACTAGAACTTGGTACTTGGAAGACAGGTACAAAAAGCTGGAGTAACTCATGTGGTCATAGGGTCATAAGGAATAGTAGAATTAGGCCATTTGGCCCATCAAGTCTACTCCACCATTCAATCATGGTAGATCTATCTCTACCTCCTATCCCCATTCTCCTGCCTTCTCTCCATAACCCCTGACACCTGTACTAATCAAGAATCTATCTATCTCTGCCTTAAAAATATCCACTGAATGGGTCAGGCAGCATCCCTGGAAAAAAGGAATAGGTGACGTTTTGGGTCGAGACCATTCTTCAGAGTAAGAGTCAGGGGAAAGGGGAACGAGAGACATAGATGATATGTAGATCAAATGGATGAAAGATATGCAAAAAACAACAATGATCAAGGAAAGGTGGAGTCCACAATGATCCATTGTTGGCTGTGGGGAAGGTGATAACGAGTGATACAACAATTAAACTTAGCAGGGCGACCCGAGAAACTAGTACGATGACCAGGGTGGGGGAGGGAAGGGGATGCCAGGGTTACTTGAAGTGTTTCTATCTTGGTGTAAACCAGCATCTTGGTGTAAACCAGCAGTTCCTTCCTATACACTTGGATGATTGCTCCATGGTAACTTAGCATTATATCAAGGGGAATTGGCACATGACTCGTGGTCTACCAGGCAAGTATGCCCCATTATCTGCTTCTGAGATCTGCAACAACTACTCCAAGCATCTCAAGGCACTGGAAGGAACCACAGGAGTCCTCTCTCCAGAATACATCCCATTCACTGGGAGGATAAGTAAGCTACCCTTTTGACAACTGACTCAGGGAAGCCATTGGGTGCAATTAGAACATGGAACATAGAAGCTTACAGCTTAGGAACAGGAACTTTGGCCCACGACATACAGAACAGTGGAAGGCTTGAATAGAGTGGATGTGGAGAGGATGTTTCCACTAGTGGGGGCGTCTATGACTAGAGGTCATAGCCTCAGAATTAAAGGACGTTCTTTCAGGAAGGAGATGAGGAGAAATTTGTTTAGTCAGAGTGAGGTGAATCTGTGGATTTTTTGCTGGAGGCAAAGTCAGTGGATATTTTTAAGGCAGAGATAGATAGATTTTTGATTAGTAAAGGTGACAGAGATTATGGGGAGATGGCAGGAGAATGGGGTTAGGAGGGAAAGATAGATCAGCCATGATTGAATGGCGGAGTAGACTTGATGGGTTGAATGGCCTAATTCTACTCCTATTCTTTATGAACTTATGACCTCCTGATAATGTCTAAGAAAGAACTGCAGATGCTGGAAAAATGAAAGGTAGACAAAAATGCTGGAGAGACTCAGCGGGTGAGGCAGCATCTATGAAGCGAAGCAATAGGTGACGTTTCGGGTCGAGACTCTTCTTCAGACTGATGAAGGATCACGACCCGAAACGTCACCTATTCCTTCTCTCCATACATGTACCTATCTAATAGTCTCTTCAACACCACTATCATATTTGCCTCCTCCACCAACCCTGGTACGCGTTGCAGGCACCCTCTGTGTAAAAAACCTGCTCGCCCTTTTCCTTTCAACTTTGGCTTTCTTACTTTAAACTGTGCCCTCTAGTCTTTGACCTTTCCTGGTAAAAATGGTTCTGATTGTCACCCCTATCTTTGCATTGTAAATGGCTCGATTATAATTATGTCTTTCCGCTGACTGGATAATATTAATATAACATAAAACTTTATTTTACTTCGGAGTCACGTGAGTGACTACGTGAAGAACCCCGCCAGGACGCATGCGTGTCATATCGCTACACGCATTGCAACGAGTCACAGCAGGGGGAATGACGTTCCCCTTAGCGGCAGAATTTGAAAGCCGGGAACAGCAGGTAAGGAGACTCTGCATTCCTTCCACTTACCTTACAGATGGAGACATGGACCAGATCCACGAAGGCTGCGAAAAAGCTGGCGGGGGAGAACCGCGGAGTTGCGGGCAGCCAGCAGCAGCAGCCAACGGCACGCCAATCTCCCGAAATGGGAACAGCTGTGCCCGACTTCGCTCCCGTACCGGCCACGGCCGGGCGGTAGAGCGAAGCAAAAAACTAACAGAGTCGTTGACTCCGATGAGTTCGACTCTGAATAGCCGCGAGCGGCCAGTGCCCGTGAGCATTGGGGCCGGTTGGAGCGGCTTCAGGAGCAGCCGCGAGCGGCCAGTGCCCGAGAGCATTGGAGCCGGTTGGAGCGGCTGGGAGCGGGGAACAAGAGCAGCTGCGACGGCCAGTGCCCGTGAGCATTGGAGCCGGTTGGAGCGGCTGCAGGAATTGGAGCAGGAGCAACTTCAGGAGCAGCCGCGACGACCAGTGCCCGTGAGCATTGGAGCCGGTTGGAGCGGCTGCAGGAACTGGAGCAGGAGCGACTTCAGGAGCAGCTGCGACAGCCAGTGCCCGTGAGCATTGGAGCTGGTTGGAGCGGCTGCAGGAACTGGAGCAGCCGCGAGTGGCCAGTGCCCGAGAGCATTGGAGCCAGTTGGAGCGGCTGTTGGAGCAAATACTCCAAAGTGACAGGCTCCGGGAGATGGAGACTAGTCACAGTGGGCAGCTAGTAAGTCCTACAGCAGTACCTCTTGTAGGGCTGCACAGTGTTTCTCCCTCATCAGAGGGGAGTACAGGGGGTCAATTCTGGGCTGACCCTGAAGAGGGGTGTGCAGAACATACTCCTAGTGTACATGGGGTGCAAGAAAACCTATTGGATATGGTGTCCCAGTTTATTCAATCCGACCAAACTGGCCAAAACCTGGAACCTAAAATAGCTGCAAGTACCGACTACTTGTTATTCAACCAGCTATAAGGACAGGCATTATTGGACACCACAGCAAGACACTTACCACCAGGGAACTGCAAAACACTGAATGTTCCCAGTGTCAACCAGTGTATTTGAAAACATGTCGGAGTCTCAATCAGAGCCAGGGACTTGAAACTACAGAAAGTTCTGAAAGTCCTAACAGTGGGAATTACGGTTTTCGCCCGCACAATAAACAAAAAAGACATGACACAAGATCACCAGGATGCACTGGCTTTATTTTGCAACTACCAATAAGAGTAAACAGCATTAGGAAGAAGTGCCATCCAACCGGCTTTAGACCCTAATTTGCAGACCTATGCAAACCTGGAACCTCCAAACCACCAATATTACTATTTGGAGGCAACTTATCAAAACAGGTAAAAGAACTTGACGAAGAGGGTAAAACCCTGGGGCTCATTAAAGCAACGTCTAAAAACGACTTCGGCCAGAAAAAAAAAAGAAGAAAAAGAAAAAAAGCACCCCTATGCACCACCAGTCGGCCAAGACAAACTGGTGAAAACTCAAAGGCCAGGAACACTCAACATCGGTCTTTTTAGGCCATGGCCCAGACCGGCCTTCCTGGGGAATGCGCTAACCCTCAACACCGACCCAACTACAGATCCAGACACCGGCGCCTCAACGTCCACGGAGGATGCCGAAAAAGTAACAAACCTACCAATAGTAACCATGGAGGTAGGTGGGTCTGGTTCCTTACGAGGTTGGTGGGAGATTACAATTCTATCTGGATACATGGAATAAATTAACTACCGATACTTATATTTTCAGAAGTATAGGGTTATACCATAGAATTTATACAAAAACATAATCCTCCAGATCAGCATGTACCAAACCGAATGTTCATGCTTACAGGCAAAGAAAAATCAAAAGCGCATGCTGAACTATAGTGGCCATGTAAAAAAAAAAAGGAGTGATGGAGGAAACCTAACACGAATCACAGGAATTCGAGTCCAAAATCTTTATCATAAACAAGATGGTGGTTGCCGCATCATCATAGATTTTACTAATTTGAATACTTTCGTACTATATATCCATTACTAGATGGAAACCTTTGTTACTGCTAAGCAATTGATTTCCTAGGTTACTACATGGCAAGCATCATTTTAAAAGATGCTTACTATACAATACCCATTAGAGGTGACCACAGATGTTATTTAACACAATGGATCATCTGGGGTTCACCCTTAACTCAGTTCACATGTCAGTGACTTTGCCGAAAGAAAAGGTTACAGCCTTCATGGAGGCTTGCAGCAAAATCATTGACATCACAAAACCATCCATCAGACTGGTAGCAAGAATAATTGGCATTATAGTGGCTGCGTTTCCAGCCACACAAATCGGACCTTTACATTATCAAAAATTACAGAGGGCTAAAATACGAGCACTCAAAAATTATGGTGGTCATTTTGACAGACCAATGAAGCTACCAACAGAGGCCATAATGGAACTAAAATGGTTAACAATGGATAACAGGCATTGTTCCAATCCAAACATTATCAGCAACCCGTCTATGGTACTACATACTGATGCCAGTGCACTTGGATGGGGTGCTACCAATTCCATCTCCAGCTGTGGGGGAGATGGAATGCACAGGAGACATCATTATTACAAACACTGGGCATAAACTACCTGGGAATGTTAAGTGCATTCCATGGCCTTAAGTCATATTGTTCTGGGTTATATCACCAGCATGTTAGACTACAAATTGACAACACCACCGTGGTAGCATATATCACCCATATGGGTGGAAACAAATATTATGTGACAATCTGGCCAACACAATTTGGCAATAGTGTATCCAGAGGGAGATATTTGGATATCAGCTACCTACTTACCAGGTAAACTAAATTTAGTGACAGACAACAGGTCACGTAAATTCAATGAAAACACTGAATGGATGTTGGATAAAAATGTATTTGCTGAAATTACAGCACGGTATGGAACACCAGATATTGACCTATTCGCATCCAGGCTCACACCATCTATCGAATTATGTTCATGGGAACCAGAACCTGGGGCAGTGGCAACAGATGCATTTTCGCTGCATTGGGGGATTGTTTATTTATGCGTTCCCTCCTTTCTGCCTCATCAGTCGGGTATTTAGGAATATACAGCAAGTCTCCGCGTTTGGTATTTTGATAGTACCCGATTGGCCTACTCAACCATGGGTCCCGGTGATACACGACATGGTATTAGAACCATGCATCACCATCCATCATAGACCTAATTTACTGGTTCATCCCGCAACAAAGGGAAGTTACCCATGTCATAATTATATAAACCTATTAATTGTAGAGTTTGAAAGCACCTCTACTACACCTGGGACTGACAGACCGAACAGTGGATATTATTTCAGCGGCCCACAGACAGTCCACCAAAAAACAGTACTTGGTGTCATCAAGAAATGGGAAGTACTGTCACAACAATAAACATCACCCACAGATCTATGAACATCCCGTTATGCGTTCCCTCCTTTCTGCCTCATCAGTCGGGTATTTAGGAATATACAGCAAGTCTCCGCGTTTGGTATTTTGATAGTACCCGATTGGCCTACTCAACCATGGGTCCCGGTGATACACGACATGGTATTAGAACCATGCATCACCATCCATCATAGACCTAATTTACTGGTTCATCCCGCAACAAAGGGAAGTTACCCATGTCATAATTATATAAACCTATTAATTGTAGAGTTTGAAAGCACCTCTACTACACCTGGGACTGACAGACCGAACAGTGGATATTATTTCAGCGGCCCACAGACAGTCCACCAAAAAACAGTACTTGGTGTCATCAAGAAATGGGAAGTACTGTCACAACAATAAACATCACCCACAGATCTATGAACATCCCGTCTGTTCTGGAATTCCTGGCAAGCCTCCATTACGATGAGAGGCTCAGTCATAGTGCCATCAACTGCGCCAGAAGTGCTCTGTCAACATACCTGTGGCAAGGAACAGAGCGGCATTCTGTTGGGACACACCCTGGTAACCAAACTCATGAGGGGCATTTTTAATGTTAATCCCCCAAGAACCAGGTACTCCCAAATATGTGATGTGAGCATTGTACTGACCATGTTAAGAAACTGGTCTCCAGCTACAGCTCTGTCCCTACAGAAACTGACTATGAAAACAGTCATGCTGATGGCCTTGGTCACGGCACAACGGGTCCAGTCACTACAGAAACTAAGGCTGGACCACATGACTATTTCATCTGGAAATTTAACTTTTCACATCAATGAATTAGTCAAACAAAACAGACAGGGGTCAGCAGGCCTAAAAACAGAATTCAGGGCCTACCCGACAGATGATCGTCTCTGTATTGCAACACACTTACTATTATATATGGAGTATACTAAGATCATCAGAGGGAAAAAATTGTCACTTTTAATCAGCTACAAAGAGCCACTCAAAAAAGTGACAGTCCAGACCATCTCTAGATGGCTAAAACAGATCCTAATAAAGGCTGGAGTAGACACTAGCATTTTTAAATCTCACTCCACCAGGGCTGCAGCTACATCGGCAGCTATGAAGTTGGATGTTCCTTTGGACCAAATCCTCAAGACAGCAGGATGGTCAACGGAGAAAACTTTCCAACGATTTTATAACAAACCAGTCATTGAACCTGGAACATTTGCAGAAACAATTTTAAGTTCTGTAATATAATTTACCCCATAAATAGGGGCTATAATTTAGTGTTAATATATTTATCGTTGGGTTTTCAATATCGTATTGATGTCTAATGATGTTAACACTATTCTCCCCATAATCAAGGCAGATGTGATGCATGGACTCGTTTCCACGGCATGAAATCACAGAGCTTTAAAATCTTCACGTAGTCACTCACGTGACTCCGAAGTAAAATAGTAAGATTAAACGAGAACTTACCAGTTTGAAGTTTACCAGTTTATGAGGAGTAACGTTGAGGGATTACATGCCCTCCACTCCCACCCTTGATCATATACTCAACTGGTATCTCTTCTCTAATCTTACTATGTTTAGTCATTACAGTTATCTGTGATTTCACACAGCTGCTTTGAAGAATGACACACATGCGTCCTGGCGGGGTTCTTCACGTAATCCCTCAACGTTACTCCTCATAAAATAACGATCAAACTTCAAACTGGTAAGTTCTCGTTTAATCTTACTATTTATCCGTTAGAAACTTTGGTTTCTGCAGCCATACAACAAAAATAAACAATTTTACTAGACACACACCTCCTCACTGTGATGGAAGGCAAAGTCTTGTCTCTCCCTGCTCTCCATCCTCTCCCGATGTTAAAGCCCCGGCGGGCGATGCTAAGTCACGCGGCCGTCAAGGCCGCACCGGCGGTGTAAGGCCCTGGTCCAGGTCTTAATGTTGGAGCCCCGGCGGGCGATGGCAAGTTCCGCGGCCGTTAAAGCCGCGCCGGGCGATTTCAACCCCACAACTCGGGCGGGAGAAGCTGGCGCCGTGGGAGCTTCGAAAAGCGGTCTCCCACCAGGGACCCACGAGCTCCCGATGTCACCGTCCACAGGCCTGCAGCTGGAGCCTCTGAAGCCCCAAAGTCTGGTCGCAGCCGCGCGCCACCACAGCTCCCCACGCACCGAGGCCGACCAGCCCCATGATGGTAAGTCCGCGGGCTCTGCGACTGGAGCCCCCAGGTCGTTCCGGCTGGAGGCCGCTCCACGGTGCTAGGCCCCAACGACAACGGGGACCCGACAGGGAAAAGGTTCGGTCACCCGTACAGGAAAGATATTTAAGAGTTTCCCCACCCCACCCCCCGCCCCCCACATATACACAGTTAAAAACAATATAAAAGCCACAGCAAACTACACATTGAACGGGACAAAAATAAAAAAAGGACAGACGGACAGCAAAAGCTTTTCACTGTACCTTGGTACACGTGAAAATAAATAAACTAAAATCTTTGCCTCTCATGCCTCCAATGCTATAGGTCTTAGTGGCACTATTTTATTTACAAGTTACAGCATTTTGTCAGGTTCTTTTTGTATGTTCATCTACATTATGATCAGTGCATTCACTTCATCAGTAAGTTGCCACACAAATTGTTAAATTTAATTGAGCATGTCCTGCCCATTGAAATTCTAAGTTTGGTTCAGCACACATTTCTTCCGAATTGTTATTGTTAACTTTTTATCATATTTTCTAATTATCATGTCTGCTTGTGAGACCTTACTCTTTACAAATTGATTATTGAATCTGACAAACAGATAACAGTGCCTGAAATGTATAACCAGCGAGGCAGCAAATAATCATGGGACAGCCTAAGAAAATGCACCCTGTCATGTCATTCATATTATGTCCATTTCTGTTTAATTTAATGAATGGCCCCGAACCAAAAAGTTACCTTTTCTGCCTGACTGGCTGAGTTACTCCAGCATTTTGTGTCTATCTTCTGTTTAATTTTCAATTGTTGAGACTAATTGGCCCATTATTTTTTTTCTTGGCCTTTGAACATTTTTCCATTCTCAATTCTTTTGAAATTCTTGATTTCAATTTGTTTTTTATTTCAATAAATGAAAAATGTCATTTAATGTTTTTGTTTCCATTGCTAACCATTGGTAATGTTCATTCAGGCCAAGTGAAATGTCTTCACGGGTTCATTCCCTGAATATTTCATCAACCTGATTAGAAATGGTGTTTTATTTTCAAACAGGAAAACAGTTTGCTTCTGAACTAGTAATGAAAAAAACAGGCCCTTTGGCCCAACTTGACGATGCTGACCAAGATGCCCCATTTACACGAGCCCCGCTTACTGGAGGGATACGGCCCAAACACCAGAAGGTGCAACTCCAGAGCCAACAAGATCATGGGAGACCCCTTCCACCCCAGCAATGGACTGTTCCAGCTGCTACGGTGCCATGCTGTGAGAATGGAGAGGATGAGAAGGAGTTTCTTCCCAGAGGCCATTAGGACTGTAAACCCCTATCTCTCCAGGGACTAACTTTATTGTACCATTTTACTGTTGTGTGGTGTCTTCAAATATTGCTGTTTTTTTTTTCCTTTTTCTTCCCTCCCACATATATGTAAAATGTGAATATGTGATTCTGTTCCATTCTGTTTGTAGTTTGTTTGTTTGTTTTTTTGCACAATTTGCAAGAATTGCCACTTTTCATTTCACTGCACATCTCGTATGTGTATGTGACAAATAAACTTGACTTGACAAGAATAGATGGGGCATCTAAGTCAGCATCGACAAGCAGGGCCGAAGGGCCTGCATTCATGCTGTATGACTCTATGATTCTATGAATCTCTATCATTCATTCAGGCTTGGTGAAATGTCCTAGGAGACTTCTTTCTTTGAATATTTCATCAATCTGATTTGAAATGATGTTTTATTTTCTAACAGGAAAACATTTGTGAAGTGTTGAGAGCATTCTTTTAAATTACTATAACTGCCCAAAATGTCAGTGCAAAGCTTTCTCATTGTTAAATTATTTGAGGCTGTGTAGTCTAAAAGCCAGCAAAAGTGGTCTATTGCATTGAAGAAAATGATTTATGTTTCAAATCAGATTGGTGTCTATAACTTTATTCCCTACAATGCCGGCATCATTGACTGACGTATCAGGTCACCAAATAATTCACGGCGTGATGAGGCATGATGCGGCGGTGATGCGGCATGATGCGGCGGTGACACGGCGTGATGACGTATGATGCTCGGTGTTTTTTCAAGTGACGCAACATTTATTTTTGTCACAGCTGGAATTTGAAATGTTCAAAATCTTTTGGCGACGCTGATATGACGCCGGCAGTCACCGAAAAAATCGCCAAGTGGGACAGGCCCTTCACTCTGACAATAGAGGAGACCTAGGACAGAAAGGTCTGTGTAGGAATGGGAAGGATAATTAAAGTGTCCAGCAACTGGGAGAACCGGCTGATTCAGACAGACTGAGCAAAGGTGTTCGGCAAAATGATCGCCCAGTCTGCGTTTGGTTTTGCCGATGTATAAGAGTCCACATCTCGAACAACGGATACAGTAGATAAGGTTGGAGGAGGTGCAAATGGACCTCTGCCGAACCTGAAAGGACTGTTGGGGTCCCTGGACAGAGTCGATGGAGGAGGTATATGACCAGGTGTTGCATCTTCTGCGATACCAGGGGAGGGGGGGGGGGGTTTCGGTGGGAAAGGATTATGAGATCCCACCACTATCTACATTTTCTCATCTCCATCCATTTCTGTCTTCTGCATAGACGTTCCCTCCGCAACTCCCTGGTTAACTCATCCCTTCAAAGGTTCAATGGTTCAAAGTTGGTCACATGTACCAATTAATTGTCATGTATAAATTAAGGTACAGTGAAACTCGAATTACCATACAGCCATCCTAAAAAAAGCAACTAGACACACAACTACATAAAAGTTAACATAAACATCCACCACAGCAGATTCCTCACATTCCTCACTGTGATGGAAGGCAATAAAGTCCAACCTTCTTCCTCTTTATTCTCCCACGGTAGGGGCAGTCGAACCATCTGCAGTCGAGGCGATCAAAGTTCCAGCAGGCGGTGATCAAAGCCCCCCCATGTGGGGGTGATCGAAACTCCCACGTCGGGGCTGTCGAAGCTCCTGCGGCTTGGAGCTCCCAAAGTCGGTCTCTAACCAGGGACTGCGAGTTACACGATGTTAAAGTTAGTAAGCTCCCGCGGTTGGAGCTCAAAATTCGATCCCCGACAGGGATCTCAAGCTCCATGATGGTAAGTCCGCAGGCTCCCGTAGTTGGAGCTCCTGAAGTCGGTCTCCAGCAGAGGCCGCCAACTCATAGATGTTAGTCCACAGATACGGAAAAAAATGGCATCTCCGTTGACGTAAGAGATCCCCCCACCCCCTACTACCCCCCACATAAAACAAGCTAAAGAACACTAAAACATACATTTAACACACACTAAAAAAACGACAGTCCTTTCAGGTTCGGCAGAGGTTCACTTGCACCTCTTCCAACCTCATCTACTGTATTCGTTGGTCAAGGTGTAGACTCTTATCCATCAGCAAGACCAAATATAGACCGGGCTATCATTTAGCTGAACACTTCACTCAGTCCGCCTCGGCCTACATGATCTCCTGGTTGCTAAATACTTTAATTCCCCTTCCCATTCCCACACTGACCTTTCCGTCTTGGGCCTCCTCCATTGTCAGAGTGAGGCCAAATGCAAATTGGTGGAACAACACCTCATATTTTGCTTGGGCTGCTTACAGCCCAGTAGCATAAATATTGATTTCTGTAACTTCAAGTGACCCTTGCATCCCCTCTCTCTGCCCCTGCCCCCACCCAAGTCATTGTACTAGTTTCAAAATCGTCTTGTTGAGTCCCATTGTCTGTAACTCGTTTTCACCTGTTTCCTTTATCTTTGTTACTTTTTTGCATATCTTTCATTCATTTATTCTATATCTCTCTATATCACCATCTGCAGTATATGTTTCATTTCTCTTTACCCTGTCTGAAGTCTGAAGTAAACTAGGCACACACAAAGGCGTCTGAAGTAGAGTCTCGATCCAAAACATCACCTATTCTTTTTCTCCAGAGATGCTGTCTGTCCCGTTGAGTTACTCCAGCTTTTTGTGTCTATCTTCGGTTTAAACCAGCATCTTCAGTTCTTTCCTACACAATATAAAGGAGTTATGGATGGAAGTCATGAGCAGCAGTGACCGCTGCTGCCTCACAGCCAAAGCAACGCTAGTTCATTCTTAACGCCTGCGTTTGCATGATCACCCCTTGACTGTGAGCAAAGGGGAAGATACTAAGGGCAAACTCAGCGTTATAGCGCATTACAGTGCATCGGTTCCATAGACAAAGTCCAATGTCCTCAAAGGGGTAGAGGTGCATTGGACAGTACCCTGCTTATGGAAGGACTGTTTAGAAGACTGATTTCAGAGAAGCTGTTCCTAAGTCTGGGTTAACGCGCTTTTCAGGTTCTGTACATTCTGCCGGACAAGTGCAGGGTATTAAGGCCCGTCATACAATGTGGAAACTGGCCCTTTGGCCCATCTTGCCCACACTGACCAACATGTCCCAACTACACTCATCCCACCTGCCTGCATTTGTCCCATATCTTTCTAAACCTATCAAATCCATGCACCTGCCTAAATGTTTCTAAATGTTGTGATTGTACCTGCCTCATCGGCCTCCTCCAGCTGGAAGAAGGATTGACTAAGGTGGGACAAGTCCTTCATAATGTGTAGGAAGGAACTGCAGATGCTGGTTTAAACCAAAGATAGACACAAAATGCTGGAGTAACTCAGCGGGACAGGCAGCATCTCTGGAGACAAGGAATGGGTGACAACCCGAAACGTCACCCATTCCTTCTCTCCAGCGATGCTGCCTGTCCCGCTAAGTTACTCCAGTAAATTGTGTCTAGCTTAAGTCCTTGATTATGTTAGCTGCTTTTCTGAGGCAGCATGAAGTGTAACTGTAGTCAATGGTGGGAAGTCAGGTCTGTGTGATTTTACTTCGGAGTCACGTGAGTGACTACGTGAAGAACCCGCTTACGACGCATGCGTGTCATTACGCTACACGCATTCGAACTCGTCATTGCTGGAGGAAGGATGTTCCTCCCAAACGGCAGGGGTTGAACCTGCAACAGTAAGGTGAGGGAACGTCGTTTCTTTTACTTACCTTTTTTCTTTCTACAGAAGGCTGATGAGAACTGGCTGGGGAGAGTCTGCAGAACTGCAGGAAGCCAGCAATGGCCGGGGCACTGCTTTCTCCCTTAAAACGGGAGCCGGAGCCGACTTCAGCTCCAGGAGCACACCGACAGCGGTGGAGCATGACTGGAGCAGTCATTTCCGACGACTCGGACTACAGCCCCACGGACCTATACATGGGTCAGAGGCGCTGGAAGGAGCGAGAAAGCTGGCGGGGGAGAACCTGCAAAATTGCGGGCAGCCGGCAGCAGCAGCAGCAAACGGCACGCTGATCTCCCGTAATGGGAACAGCTGTGCCCGATTTCGCTCCCGACTTCGATCCCGCGCCGGCCCCGGCCGGTCGGGTGAGGAGCAGCCGCGAGCGACCAGTGCCCGTGTGCATGGGGGTCGGTTTGAGCGGCTGGAGGAGATGGCAAGCAGCCGCGAGCGACCAGTGCCCGTGAGCACCGGGGTCGGTTGGAGTGGCTGCAGCATGACCAGCAGCCGTGACGGCCGGTGCCCGTGAGCACCGAGGTCGGTTGTAGCGGCTGCAGCATGCAGGATAAAGAGCAGCCGGGAGCGGCCAGTGCCCGAGAGCATTGGAGCCGGTTGGACCGGCTGCAGGAGCAGTACCCCTTGTGGGGCTGCAGAGTGGAAATACTCCAAAGTGGCAAAGCCACAGTGGGCAACTAATAAGCCCCACAGCAGTACTCCTTGTGGGGCGGCACAGAGTTTCTCACTCATCAGAGGGGAACACCGAGACTCAATCCTGGGCTGACTGCAGAAGCAGCTTCAGGAGCAGTCGTGACGGCCATTGCCCGTGAGCATTGGAGCCGGATGGAGTGGCTGCAGGAACTGCAGCAGGAGCAGTCTCAGGATTAACGGCTTCAGAAGCAGCCGCAATGGCCAGTGATCTTGTGCATTGGAGCCGGTTGGGTGCCCGAGAGCATGGGACCAGCTGGAGCAGCTGTTGGAGCATGTAAGTGGCAGTTCCATGAGATGGAGGCTAGTCACAGAAAGGCAGCTAGTAAGTCCTACAGCGGTACCTCTTGTAGGGCTGCACAGTGTTCTCCCTTCTCAGAGGGGAGTATAGGGGGTCAAGTATGGGCTCCACTTGAACAGGGGAGCAGAACATACCCCTAGTACACTTATGGTGCGGAAAACCTATGGGAAAACACTTACCATCAGGGAACTGCAAAACTTGAATGTTCCCAGTATCAACCTAAACATGGTAGGGCACGGAATTGAAACGAAAGAATGTTCTAAGTCCTAACAGATGAAAACCTGGAACCTCCCAACCTCCAATATTAAAATTTGGAGGCATCTTATCTTAACAGGGAAAGATCTTCACATCGAGGGAACTCTGGGACACATTAAGGAACGTCTTAAAAACTACTTCCTGAGAAATGTGCTACCCTCAGACACCGGCACCTCAACGACCACGGAGGATGCCGAAATAGTAACTAACCTACTAATAGGAACCAGGGAGATTGGTAGTGGATAACAGATCTATCTGTATGCATAGAATTATTCTACCGACACTTAAAATTCAGAAGTACAGGGGCATACCTTAGAATTCTTCATTCCATTATCCTCCAGTTCAGCATGTACCGAACTGAATGTTCATGCTTACAGGGAAAGAAACAACTAAAGCGCATACTGAACTACAGTGCCCATATATTATAGGACTTACGGAGGACATCCACACGAATCACAGGGATTTGTGTCCTAAATATCCTTCTCATAATTTAGAGGTGGTTGCCACTTCATCTTAGATTGACTAATTTGAATACTTCGTACTTTATATTCATTACAAATGGGAACATTTGGTGCAACTAAGGGATTGATCCTAGGGTACTACATGGCAAGCATGGTATTAAAATACGCTTGCTATATAGGACTCAATGAAGGTGCCCACAGATGTATTTAACACAACAGATCGTCTGCGGTCCACCGTTAACACTTTCTTACGGAAAAGTCAGTTCAGCCTTTTGGGATGTTGATTTTTATGATGATGTCATATAACATGGCAGTACTTTGCCGTAAGAAAGGGTACAGCCTTTATGGAGGCTTCCAGGGAACTAAACCAGCCATCAGACTGGTAGTAGAATAATTGGCATTAGGGGCTGTGTGACAGCCACATGATATCGGACCTTTACATAATCATAGTACAGAGCGCTACACGCGTCACTCAAGAAATTATGTGGGGGTCATTCTGACAGACTTATGAAACAACCAAACACAGTTACCCATCTATGGAACCACATACTGATGGGCCTTGGATTGGGATGCTACTAATTCCATCTCCAGCTGTGGGGGAGATGGAATGCTCAGGAGGCATCACTACTAACGTTGGGCATATATACCTGGGGAAGTGAGAGCTAGTCATGGCTTTAAGTCAAATTGTTTTGGGTTATAACACCAGTATGTTAATCTACAAATTGACAACACCACCGGAGTAGCATATGTCAACCATATGGGTAGAAACATATCGACACCATTTGACTATCTGGCCAACACTATTTGTGAATTGAATTGAATTGAATCCTTCTTGTCAATCAGACCTTTCGGTCTGAACGAGATGTTGTTGCCTGCAGCCATACATGTAATACTAGCAGCACACAATGGACACGGGCTGGCATCCGCCGCGGTGAGTTCACCGGGTACCTCCACACTGTGATGCAGGCAATAGTCTTAGAGTCACTGTCTCTATTAATCTGGATTAATAGCGTATCCAGATAGAGATTGGATATCAGCATCCAACTACCAGGGAAACTGAATTTAGTGGCAGACAACAGGTCACGCTAAGTCCAAAAACTCTGTATGGATGTTGGATAAAATATGTATTGCTGGAACAGCTGGTATGGAACACCAGATAACGACCTATTCACATCCATGCTCTTACCAGTTATCAAATTATGTTCTTGGGAGCCAGAACCTGGGGCAGTGGTTCAGATGTATCTTCGCTGATTGGGGGATCATTTATGCATCCCTCCCTTTGCCTCATCAGTCGGTTATTTAGGAAGAAACTATAGACTTCACGTCTCGAATCTTGATATACCTGATTGCCCTACGCAACCGGGGTACTGGTGATATCAACATGGGTCAGAACCATACATCACCACCCATCATAGACCTAACTTACTGGGTCTTCCCGCAACAAGGGGAGTTACCCGTCACTATTATATATTAACCTATTTATTTAGAGTTGAAAGCACCTCTTCTACACCTGGGACCGACGGACCGAATGCGGAATTATTTCAGCGGGTCACAGACTGTCCACCTAAACATCAGTACTTGGTATCATCTAGTAATGGGAAGTACTGTCACAACAATAATCATCACCCACAGATCTATGAACATCCCGTCTGTTCTGGAATTCCTGGCAAGCCTCCATTACGATGAGAGGCTCAGTCATAGTGCCATCAACTGCGCCAGAGGTGCTCTGTCAATATACCTGTCGAAGGTACAGAGCGGCATTCTGTTGGGACAAACCCTGGTAAACAAACTCATGAGGGGCATTTTTAAAATTAATCCCCAAGAACCAGGTACTCCCAAATATGGGATGTGAGCATTGTACTGACCATGTTAAGAAACTGGTCTCCAGCTACAGCTCTGTTCCTACGGAAACTGACTATGAAAACAGTCATGCTGATGGTCCTGGTCACGCCACAAGGGTCCAGTCACCACAGAAAACAAGGTTGGACAACATGATTATTTCATCTGGAAATTAAGGTTTACATCTGTGTAATAGTCATACAGAACAGACAGGGGTCAGCAGGCCTAAAAAACAGAATTCAGGGCCTACCCTACAGATGGTCGTCTCTGTATTATAACACACTTACTATCATACTTGAAGTATACTAAGATCATCAGAGGGGAGGAATGTCACTTTAATCAGCTACTAACAGCCATTTAAAACAGTGACAGTCCAGACCATCTCTGGATGGCTAAAACAAGTCCTAAATAGGCTGGAGTGGGAACTAGCATTTCAAATCTCACTCCACCAGGGCTGCAGCTACATTAGCAGCTATGAAGTTGGACGTACCAATGGACCAAATCCTCAAGACAGCAGGATGGCCAACGGAGGAATTTTCCAACAACTTTATAACAAACCAATCATTGAACCTGAAACATTTACAGAAACAAATTTAAGTTCTGTAATATAATAGACCCATAAATAGGGGCAATAATTGGTGTTCATAATTTTACTGTTGGATTTCAATATCGTATTGATGTCTAATGTTGTTAACTCTACTCTCCCCAAAAATCAAGGCAGATGTGATGCATGGACTCGTTCCACGGCATGAGATCACAGAGCTTTAAAATCTTCACGTAGTCACTCACGTGACTCCGAAGTAAAATAGTAAGATTAAACGAGAACTTACCAGTTTGAAGTTTGATCCTTATTTTATGAGGAGGAACGTTGAGGACTACGTGCCCTCCGCTCCCACCCTTGATCATAGTCTGAACTGGTATCTGTTGTCTAATCTTACTATGTTTAGTCATTATAGTTATCTGTGATTCCACACCGCTGCTTTGAAGAATGACAAGCATGCGTCGTAAGCGGGTTCTTCACGTAGTCCTCAACGTTCCTCCTCATAAAATAAGGATCAAACTTCAAACTGGTAAGTTCTCGTTTAATCTTACTATTCTTTCATTGTCTTCATAGATCTGGCTTAAGATATGCCTTCAATGTGAACGTATACAGGCTTGGTCTGCTCTGTTAATTTTTTAAGTCATATTTGACCCTTAAAAACAAATAGAGTAATAACAAAATTCTGGACCCAGGCTGCTGCAGCATTGACCGACTATAATGAACCTCACCTTTGCAGCCTCTTCAACATTAAAATTCAGCTGAGCACAAAGCAGAGCACTGCCTGTTCTAAATCGAGCACAACCTTCCTTTCCTTTACATTGATGAGGGCTTACACCTATTTATCTCCCCTGCCAAGGCTGAATTTCATTTCTTGCTGCTTCTAACAGCAATGAAGAAGCATGGGCATTGATCAATCACCGTTATTGTTAGATTGCCATGCTTTCCTGTGTTGTTCAGCAAATCTCCTTCCAGGACCGCAGCAACAGTATTTTACAGAGAGTTGAATCTTTAAGGCAGATATAACGAGGAAGTAAACAATAAGCTTGAGATTTCTGTTTGACATTAGCTGCAATGATGTGAAGCTTTGAAGCCTATTAATTATTTAATAGACAATTAATACAATGAAATTATATTAATGCAGCAAAAGACAGATGAATGGATCTCCTCCACATTGAGTCTTTTTAGAGTTTGGTAAAAATGAAAACATAATCGATCACTTTTGTGTGTGCCTAGTTTACTGCAGTTTTTGAATGTTAAATAGAATGAATGCATCATTTGTTTCACACCGGAAAGGCGGTGTTTCATTAATTTAGTTTAGTTTAGTTTAGTGATACAGCGTGAAAACAGACCCTGCAGCCCACCGGTCCACATCGACCATGATCACCCATCCACTAGTTCTATCCTAAATACCAATGCTTCAAATAATTGTCTGAAATCTCCTTCATTTGCCAACTTAGTAAATGCATTACCAGTGCAAATAATTTCAAAGACATTCACTCGATAGGATTACCAGCCTTGTCTCAAGAATAATTTCAGCATGATAGTCCTGTCCATTCTCTGCTTGTCAATTTCAAAGCAACCAACAGATGCATTGAGTTGTCCCTGTAAGCATCTTTTGAACTTGGATGAGTCTTCTAGCAAAAGCAATGTAAATTGACCATTGTAATGAGTAAAGGTCTAAGGTTTTGTGATTGTGGTCTTTGTCCAAATGCACTGAAGGCTTAAGAGGAAAATCACGTACATTTCTTGACAAGTTTAATTTTTAATCAGCCCACTTTCCTACATCTTTTCTGTTATCTGGTTATCTGATTCCCCTCAATTGTCATGAAAATCAGAAAATTAGGTGTTCTGCTTTCCAAATTCAATAATGCATCAGACTGGGAGTTCAGCACTGTCATTTCAATAGCACGCCAGCTGAAGAAATTAAATAGTGCTATATTTATTTGAAATTCACGCTGCTAAAACCATTCATATTTTAACACCAATAAAACTTAAGCTGTGACAGTCCAACAGCATTCTGAACTTGAGAGTTGTGCTTTCACATTCAGTTAGGAGTTTCTGACCTTTGCAGCAGAAACAATATTGACGGTGGAAAGCCAAGGTTACAGTGACCACTGACAATGGTGTCACAGGGACCTTATCACTTAAAGGGCAGCAGAAACCTGGAGACTAAGAACATAGAACAGTACAGCACAGGAACTGGCCCTTCGGCCCACAATGTCTGCTCCAAACATGATGCCAAAATAAACTTATTTCATCTGCCTGCAAATGATTCATATCCCTCCACTCTATGATCCACATGTTTATGTTATCTATGTTATCTTCCATTTACTTTAACTCCTAACTTACGGCAATTACATATTTAATATTCAACAGATAGACACAAAGTGCTGGAGCTACTCAGCGGGACAGGCAACCAACCTCTCGAAGGTCTTCCTCATGATTTATGTGCCACTGGTTAGTAGTTGTTGAAGTATTTTGCCTTGCTCTTACAGTGCTCTTCCTGGTATTATGGATGTCCTTTAAAGCAGATGGGTACCTTGGTCTGTAGTGGTAACAGGATGAAGATGTCCGTGAAAATTCCAGCCAGTTGGTCTGCGCAGATTTTGAGACTTCCAAACTCCGAAGACGTATAGGTTTGCAGGTTTTATTGGCTTCTATAATATTGTAAGAGCTAGATACACCATTAGGGCTGACTGTTTTCTCAGGGTTGAACATTCTGACACCGACCTCGGAGACTGAAATCACAGTGTCATCGGAGGTTGTCGGGCCTTGTGATGATGCATCATATTTTTCCCTTCTGAAGCAAGTTAGAAAGCATTGAGCTTGTCCAGAGTGATGTCACAAGCTACTTTTTTCCACAAAAGGGTGGTGGGTATATAGAACAAGCTACCAGAGGGTGTAGCCGAGGCAGATATCATCATAAGAGGCAATTGAACAGGCACATGGATAGGACAGGTTTAGAAGATAATGAGCTGCAGGCAGGTGGGACTTGTGTACTGGTCGGCTTGAATATGTTGGGCTGAAGGGCCTGTTTCCATGCTGTGTTACTGTGACTCGGTTTCATCCAGGAGAAAGCTATGGCGTGCAAGCCTGCACAATTGACGAGCCTCCAGTTTAGTGTGGAAGTGTCACTTTGCACTCGCAATGGTATTCTGGAGATGGTACTTGGACTTCTTGTGACTCCATGCCTCGGTTTCATCTAAAGGGAAGTAATGACGTGCAAGGCTGCACAATTGAATCACCTGACTTGACCTCTACAGATCTGGTGTTCGGTAGAGTGCAGGTTTATCCAAGACTACTGGTTTAGGAACACTCGATAGAAGCACTATCCTCCACACATTTCTTTACGAAGCCGGCAACAACCATAGCATATATGTTCAGGTCTGTTGCCCTGACCTGAACGTATATGTCTGTTGCCCAATCCTTGCAGACCAACTGGCTGGAATTGTTGTGGCCATCGTCAACCTCTCACTAACCTTGAAACTGCTGACAATTTTTTTTAACAACATGACGGATTTTATTTATTTTGCTGTGTTATTGTTATTGATGGTTGCTGTCAGGTCTATGTGAATTGTATATGCAGGATGACGCAGTTTGGTCATGCTAAGCTTCGTATTGAAACCCTGTACTCAATATTTCAGGTGTTTGTGATCGCAAGGCTCTGCACATATATAAATGTTATTTTGAGCTTGTCACAGCAGGTTTAACTACAACCGGCCTTTAGATGGAGAAAACGTGTTCAAATCTAGATTAGAGCAACCAATTCATCTGAAGATCATCCAATATCTTGAAAGCAATGGTGCTCAGCAGTGACATGGGAGGAAACTAAGTGACAACTATTTCCACAAGACTATTCACCATATGAAGGACGGATGCTGCCTTTTGGCTTGCTTGCAATGTTCATTTGTAGATAGTGGAAATATAGAAGGGTTTATCAAAGGGCATCTATCCTCTGCCTTAGTTGAGACTAGAATGCATCAAAGGCAGAACAAAGGCCAAAATGTTCAGGTATTGATTTGGAGCATCTTGTAGTTGGAACACTGAGTTGAAGGAAATGTCTGGCTTATAGTACATGGAATTGTACCTTTTTCTGGAGGGGATTAGTCACATAACTATGACTAATGTTGGCCCACAGGATCCTAGCTCATCTGATTTTGTCTTCACAATCACTCTATAATACTTCAAACGGGAGCCACCAACAAATTAAAGCAAATTAACCTCTCCATAATGTCTGGAAAACATTTGTTTAAAAGTAACTTAATTCTAATTGTCAATGTGTCATGCTCATTTTGTAACACTTAATTTAGTTCAGTTTCACTTAGTTTAGTTTATTGTCACATGTACTGGGGTACAGTGATGGGCCAAATGGCCTAATTCTACTATCACTTATTATCTTATGAACTTATGACCAGCTCGGAAGAAACTGACCCTGAATTTGAGGTATGCATTTTCACATTTCTGTACGTCTTTCCAGATGGGAGAGGTGAGAAGAGGGAGTGACCGGGGTGAGACTGATCCTTGATTATGCTGATGGCCTTGCGTAGGAATAAGTGGTAGGCCATTTAGGGCTGAGATGAGGAAAAAGAGTTGTGATTCTGTGGCAGTGGAGGCCAATTCACTGAATGTATTCAAGAGAGAGTTAGATATAGCTCTTAGGACAAACGGAATCAAGGGATATGGAGAGAAGGCAGGAACAGGGTACTGATTCTAGATGATCAGCCATGATCATAATGAATGGCGGTGCTGGCTCAAAGGGCTGAATGGCCTAGTCCTGCACCTATTTTCCAAGTTTCTATGACACCTGCACAGTGAAAAGCTTTTTTAACATGCTTACCAGTCAGTGGAAAGACTATTCATGATCACAATCAAGCCATCCACTGTGTACAGATAAAGGATGAAGGAAAATACATTTAGTGCAAGATAAAGTCCAGTGAAGTCCGATTAAAGATAGTCCAAAGGTCTCCATTGAGGTAGATAGCACCCATTTGTACACACTTGTATACATTTTCATTCCGTATTAAGAAGAGACTATGCGTGATACATTTAAAAAATTCAAATTAAAGAATTTCCGCTAGTTCTAGACGTCAGAGATAACAATCCGAGGTTGAACGCATCCAGCACAAATTGGCGACTGTCTATTCCCCCGCCAGAGATGCTGCTTGACCAATTGAGTTCCTCCAGCAGTTCTTTTGTTGCATCGGAGGTAACATGTTTACTTATTTTAAGTTGAGATGTTATCATTTAACTACACATTACTCTTTGTTGATGAAGGTTTATGAACAATTAATGTCTGTAGTTTTTGGAATAATATTGGAGAAATTTTTACCTTAAAGAAATTTATTACTGTTAGACAACCTATGATGCATCATAATGATATGCATTTATGGCGGCACAGTGGCGCAGCAGTAGAGTTGCTGCCTCACAACAGCAGAGAGGTTCGATTTTGACTATGGGTGCTATCTCTAAGGAGTTTGCATGTTCTCCCTGAGACTATGTGGGTTTTCTCTGAGTGTTCTGGTTTCGTCCCACACTCCAAAGACGTACAGGTTTGTAGGTTAATTGACTTCTGCAAGTTGTAAAAAAATTGTCCCCCAGTGTGTCGGGTAGTGCTGGTGTACGGGGTGATTGCTTGTCGACGTGGACTCGGTGGGCCAAAGGGCCTGTTTCCAAGCTGTATCTTTAAAGTCTAAAGTGGAGACAGTGAATGTAATAGCATGGTTGAGAGGTTAACACTGCTTTTTCTGGATGGTGTCAGTCTTCATACATGTTGTTGCAACTCAGATTAGCTGGGCACACTTCTGAATTTTCTATGTTAGATGGTGGAAAGATACCGAGAAGCAGGAAGTCAACCACTTTTCACAAGATATCCACTCTCTGACATGTTTTGCCACAATATTTATTGGGGCTGTCCAAGTAAGTTGCTGGTTGATGATAACACTCAGGGAGTTACTGGTGGGAAATTCAGCCACAGTAATGGTATTGGGTATCAAAGTGCTCGTTCTAGCTGGCTCCGGTCATTACCTGACACGTGCATGATGTGAAAGTTACCTGCTACATCAGTCTGATTCGAGATTGCCTGGTGTAGGAAGGAACTGCAGATGCTGGTTTAAACCAAAGGGAGACACAAAATGCTGGAGTAGCTCAGGGGGACAGGCAGCAACTCTGGAGAGAAGGAATGGGTGATGTTTCAGGTCCTAGGGATGGGCAGGTGTGGAGATGACAACAGGTGAGAAATGCTTTAATGTGGCTCTGGACCAACTTGTTCCATACACTCACCACCCTTTGTGTAAAAACGTTAGCCCTCGGGTTCCCATTAAATCTTTCCCTCCTCACCTTAAACCTATGTCCTCTGGTTCTCGATTCCCCTACTCTAGGAAAAAGACTCTGTGTGTTTACCTGATCTATTCCTCTCATGATTTTGTACACCTCTATAAGATCACCCCTGATCCTCTGCTCCAAGGAATAATGTCATAGACTGCTCAACCTCTCTCTATAGCTCAGTCCCTCGAGTCCTGGCAACACTTTGGTAAATCTCCTCTGAACCCATTCAAGCTTGACAACATAATTCCTATAACACGGTGATCATCACTGAACACAATATTCTAAATGTGGCCTCACCAACGTCTTTTATAACTATAACATGACCTCCCAACTTCTATACTCAATACTCTGACTTAAGAAGGCCAATGTGCCTAAATCTTCTTGACCACCCCATACACCTGTGATGCCACTTTCAAATAATGCGTTCAAGGAATCCTTTCAAGCATACGCTGTATGGAATGTGAATGTAAAACTGCAGCAAGCAATACTTTCATTGGTCTGGTTCATATCTGGTGGATATGACAAATATATACTCTCTTGAAACTCTTGAAGGCTTCAACATCTTGGCAATGATTCCTTTGCTATGTCATAGAGTTATAGAGCAATACAATGAGAAAACATCAGCCAACACTTTTCCCACTTGTCTGCATTTGACCCATATCCCATATAAATGTGAGGTTATCCACTTTGGTGCCAAAAACAGGAAGGCAGATTATTATCTGAATGGTGTCAAATTGGGAAAAGGGGAAGTACAACGAGATCTGGGGGATTAAATCAACAAAATAGACTGGAAAATGGATCTTCATATTGAAGATATGGCTAACCATATTGTCTTGAGTTGCAGTATCAATTTCCGTAAATTGGCATGCAAGAGAACTGGACTATGTGCGTCCAGGGTTTTTTCTAAGTAGAAGTCCATTTTTCAAATACTTGAACGTGATCCAGAAAAGAAGAGCTCATATTGATTTTCAGTGAGAGTAAGAGTAAGTGGTATCTCAAAGCCTTAAAATCCTCATTACACTTACAAGTATTGTAGGAAGGAACTGCAGATGCTGTGTAGGAAGGAACTGCAGATGCTGGTTTAAACCGAAACTAGACACAAAATGCTGGCAAAACTCAACGGGACAGGGAGCATCTCCGGATAGAAGGAATGGGTGACGTTTCGGGTCAAGACCGAGACCCTTCTTCAGACTGAAGATCTGAAGAAGGTTCTCGACCCGAAACGTCACCCATTCCTTCTATCCAGAGATGCTGCCTGTCCCACATTTACAAGTAGGTTGCCTTGGTAATAAAACTGGCAGTAAAATAAATGTGACAACTGAACAAGCAGATCTTTACACATCAATATACACATCATACAACAATTAACAACTTCCTCTGTAAATTAACAAAATTGCAGTACTAAAATAGTTTTGACGGCATTAAGGAATTTTGTTAAAAAATCTAATTCTGCTAAATAATACAAGATTGCATTCACAACTAGAAAATATATTTTAAAATATTTAGGTTATTGAACTACAAGTAAATGTCTCTAAGGCATCATATTCCTTGTTAATACTATACATAGAGAAATAAAACCATCATATCCAATGCTATTTGAGATTTGTAGCGGTGAGGCATCACTCTGCAGGTGCTGTGAATATATATCATCTGTTTTTCAAAGAAATCATCATTTTATCACATTTGTTGCAGCAACATTCTTGCAGCATAGATATTGCTATACAGAGCCATTGAATGCCATTTCTCTATGACAATGACACCATCCCATGAGGTGTTGGCTCTTTGAGAGGTTTGAGTTTAGTTTATTGTCACGTGTTCCGAGCTACAGTGAAAAGCAGTCAGCGGAAAGACAATAAATGACTACAATTGAGCCATTCACAGTGCACAGATACATGATAAAGGGAATAATGTGAATAACGCTTGTCCAATCAAAGGATCTCCACTGAGATAGATAATAGTTCAGGACTGTTCTCTAGTTGTGATACGATGGTTCAGTTGTTACAGTTGCCTGATAATAGCTGGGAAGCAACTGTCCCTGAATCTGGAGGTGTACGTTTTCAAACTTCCATACCTTTTCAAACTTCCATTCGTGTGTGTGTGTGTGTGTGTGTGTGTGTGTGTGTGTGTGTGTGTGTGCGTGTGTGTGCGTGTGTGTGCGTGTGTGTGTGTGCGTGTGTGTGTGTGTGTGTGTGTGTGTGTGTGTGTGTGTGTGTGTGTGTGTGTGTGTGTGTGTGTGCGTGCGCGCGCGTGCGTGCGTGCGTGCGTGCGTGCGTGCGTGCGTGTGTGTGTGTGAGAGTTGTGTGAGTTTGTGTGTGTGTTTTACATGTTATTCCAAAACCTGTTAACATTAAAGGCATGTTCCTGTCCCTGGCAATTAATCGACATCAAGATGATTAGTACGAGTGTCAGGGGTTATGGGGAGAAGGCAGGAGAATGGGGATAGGAGGTAGAGATAGATCAGCCATGACTCAATGGCGGAGTAGACTTGATGGGGCGAATGGCCTTCCATCACAGTGAGGAGGTGTGTGTCTAGTAAAATTGTTTCTTTTTGCTGTATGGCTGCAGAAACCAAAGTTCCTAACGGATAAATAAAGTTTTATGTCATATTATTATTATCCAGTCAGCGGAAAGACATAATTATAATCGTGCCATTTACAGTGCAAAGATAGGGGTGACAGTCAGAACCATTTTTACCAGGAAAAGTCAAAGACTAGAGGACACAGTTTAAAGTAAGAAAGCCAAAGTTGAAAGGAAAAGGGCGAGCAGGTTTTTTACACAGGTGGGTGCCTGCAACGCGTACCAGGGTTGGTGGGGGAGGCAAATATGATAGTGGTGTTGAAGAGACTATTAGATAGGTACATCTATGGAGAGAAGGAATAGGTGACGTTTCGGGTCGTGATCCTTCATCAGTCTGAAGAAGAGTCTCGACCCGAAACGTCACCTATTGCTTCGCTTCATAGATGCTGCCTCACCCGCTGAGTCTCTCCAGCATTTTTGTCTACCTTTGATTTTTCCAGCATCTGCAGTTCTTTCTTAGACATTATCAGAAGGTCATAAGGTCATAAAGAATAGGAGTAGAATTAGGCCATTCAGCCCATCAAGTCTACTCCGCCATTCAATCATGGCTGATCTATCTTTCCCTCCTAACCCCATTCTCCTGCCTTCTCCCCATAATCTCTGTCACCTTTACTAATCAAAAATCTACCTATCTCTGCCTTAAAAATATCCACTGACTTTGCCTCCAGCAAAAAAATCCACAGATTCACCACACTCTGACTAAACAAATTTACCCTCATCTCCTTCCTGAAAGAACGTCCTTTAATTCTGAGGCTATGACCTCTAGTCCTAGACGCTGTAAATAGACAGCTAGCACAGTGTACGGTAAGTCCTTTAAAAAAGGAGGGGAGAGGGGTAAGAATGGAGAGAAGGGGGGAGGAGTGGAGACAACTTTTACGAAGCCAGAGATACACGCTGTGAAGATCAGCGGACATTTAACATAACATTTAACATACAAGGATAACCGGTCGGTTATCCTTGATTCTGAAAACTTACCCTTGCCCTTTTATTTTCCCAATGAGTCAATGAAATTAATCGGTCAGCACTGGCTCCAACCAACGAGAACCTCCGAGAACGTTCGACCTCCTGACAACCCACTAGGGTCAAGAATTCTCGCTACTCTCCATGGCGGCTTCATTCTAGTCGCCGCTAATTTTTCAACATGTTGAAAAATTCACAGTGACCATAATGGGGCCGCAACGAGTTCCCAGAATGCGGGAATTCCTTACGGCCATGAAGGCAACTCCCCGGCAACCACCCGCGAACATGTGATGACCATGTGGCGACTGCATAGTCTCATGCAGCCACCTAAAAAATCACTTAAGTGGGACAGGCCCATAACGCCCAGAAAGTGGCACCATAAATAGACAGAGTGATAAATAAGACATATGGTTTGATTGTCTTCATTGGTCGGGGCATTAGTTAGGCCGCATTTGGAGTATTACGTGCAGTTCTGGTCGCCCCAATACCAGGAAGGATGTGGAGTCTTGGGGTGTAGAAGAGGTTTATCATGGTGATGCCTAGGTTAGAAAGTATTAACTATAAATTGGACAGACTTCAATGTTTTTCTCTGGAATACTGGAGATTGATGGGTGACCTGATAGCAGTGTATAGAATTATGAGTAAAATAGATAGGGTAGTACACAGTTAGACCTTTTTATAGACAATAGACAATAGGTGCAGGAGTAGGCCATTCGGCCCTTTGAGCCAGCAATTCAAATACGATCATGGCTGATCACCCACAATCAGCACCCCGTTCCGGCATTCTCGCCATATCCCTTGACTCCACTATCTTTAAGAGCTCTATCTAACTCTCTCTTGAAAGTATCCAGAGAACCAACCTCCACTGCATTCAGAGGCAGAGAGTTTCACAGATTCACAACCCTCTGTGTGAAAAAGATTTTCATCATCTTTGTTCTAAATGGCTTACCACTTATTCTTAAACTGTGGCCCCTGTTTCTGGACTCTCCCAACATTGGGAACATGTTTCCTGCCTCTAGCTTGTCCAAACCCTTAATAATCTTATATGTTTCAATAAGATTCCCTCTCATCCTTCTAAATATCCAAGCCCAGCTGCACCATTCTATCAACATATAACAGTTCCACCATCCCAGGAATAACCTTGTGAACCCACGCTGCACTCCCTCAATAGCAAGAATGTCCTTCCTCAAATTTAGAGACTAGAACTGCACACAATACTCCAGTTGTGATCTCACTAGGGCCCTGTACAACTGCAAAAGGACATCCTTGCTCCTATACTCAACTCCTCTTGTTATGAAGGCCAACATGCCATTCGCTTTCTTCACTGCCTGCTGTACCTGCATGCCTACTTTCAGTTAGTGATGAACAGGGACCCACAGATCTCGTTGTACTTCCCAACTTGACACCATTCAGATAATAATCTGCCTTCCTGTTTTTGCTACCAAAGTGGATAACCTCATATTTATCCACATTAAACTGCATCTGCCATGCATCTGCCCACTCACCCAACCAGTCCAAGTCACCCTGCATCCTCATCGCATCCTCCTCACAGTTCATACTGCCACCCAGCTTTGTGTCATCTACAAATTTGCAAATGTTACTTTTAATCCCTTCATCGAAATCATTAATGTATAGTGTAAATAGCTGTGGTCCCAGCAACGACCCTTGCGACACCCCACTAGTCACTGCCTGTCATTCTGAAAGGGAGCCCTTTATCCTGTCTGCCAACCTAGTTTCTATCCATGTCAGTACCATATCCCCAATACCATGTGCTCTAATTTTGCCCACTATTCTCCTATGTGGAGTCTTATCAAATGCTTTCTGAAAGTCCAGGTACACTACATCCACTGGCTCTCCCTTGTCCATTTTCCTAGTCACATCCTCAAAAAATTCCAGAAGATTAGTTAAGCATGATTTCCCCTTCGTTCATACTCATACCCATACTTACTTTATTAGCCAAGTATGTTTTGCAACATACGAGGAATTTGATTTTCCATGCAGTCATACTAATAAAAAGCAACAGAACACGCAAAATACATTTTAACATAAACATCCACCACAGTGACTCCTCTACATTCCTTACTGTGATGGAAGGCGAAAAAAGTTCAATCTGTTCCCTTCTTTGTTCTCCCACGAACGGGGACCTTGAGCCTTCCGTTGATGTGACGACTCCCGTAGCCGGCTGCGGGCCCTCCGAGTCGGGCGGTCAAGCTCCTGCATTGGGGGGATGTCAGTTCCCCGTGCCAGGCGATTCCACCCCGGGTCGGGGCTTATCAAACGTCGAGCGGTTTTGGAGCTCCCGACTCGGCCTCTCCCGAGGCTGCGAGCCCTTGATGTTAAAGTCCGCAGGCTGCAGTTGGAGCGTCGATCCCAGGCAAGGAATCGGCTCCAAAGGTAAGTCCACGCCCGACGGTGGGGCTCAAAGTCAGTCCCAAGCAAGTCCTCCAGCTCCACGATGTTAGGCCGCAGAGCGGCCGGAGATACGACCCGGAAAACAATCTCATCTCCGGCAAGATAAGAGATAGAAAAAAAGTTTCCCCCACCCCCAACATAAACCAAACCAGAGAACATTAACACAAACTTTTAAAACACACTAAAAATAATTAAAAAAGGACAAAAGGACAGACAGATTGTTGGCGAGGCTGCCATTGCGGCACCACCCGGTGGACTTATCAAAGAATAGAGGCCATGGATTTAAGATGAGAGAGGTGAAGTTTAAATGTGTGGAGCAAGTATTTTACACAATGGGTGGTAAATGCCTGAAATGCACTGCCAGGAGTGGTGGTGGAGGCAGATATAATAATGGTGTTTAACAAGCTTTGGGATAGGCTTAGGGATATGCAGGGAATGGAGGGATATGGGTCAGTTACTGACTGATGGAATTCGTTTAACTTGGCATCATATTCTGAACAGACATTGTGGGCCAAAGTGCCTGTTCTTGTGCTGTACTGTTCTATGTTCTATGCTCTACAATAATAACCACCGTATGTAATAAAAAGAATATCTAATATGTTGAGACAAAGTGTTCAGCTATTAAGCATGGTTAAGTGCTATTCACTGAATTGAAATATGCAAAGATTTGCAATACAAATCAAAATTGAAGTTTTATATATGGACTTAGGGTGATAGAGACATACGACGACGAAACAGGCTTACAGCGAAAGCTGTCCATACTGATCACAATGCCCTATCCAATTTAGTCCCATTTATCTGCATTTGGCCCATATCTCTTTAAATCTTTCCTATCCATATACCTGTCCATGTCTTTTAAATGTTGTTGTCTATCTGCCTCAACTACTTCCTCTAACAGCATATTACTTATATCCACTAACCTATGTGTGAATAAAATGCCCCGTTAAATCTTTCCCCTCTCATTCTAAACATATGCCCTCTAGTTCTTGATTTTCTAACCCTGGGGAAAAAGACCCTGTGCATTCACCCTATCTATTCCATATATTTATTGTTTTTTTCTGCAAGTTATTAAAACATGGTAATTTTCATCTTTTATTCAATACCGCATATGGTGATAGGCTAAACAAGCATCTGCTTGCCGTTCCTGCACTCATCTATGTTTATTTTTCCTCGCACTCTTTATAGTTTACTTTGGACCTGAAAGCTACTGAGAGTCAAATTCCCTTCTTTAATATTTTCAAGGCAGTAAACCATGATATATGATGACATGAAGAGTCTTTTATTGGCTCTCAAATAAATATTTAATGATACATCAAAACAGTTAATTCTTTTGAAACAAGAAGTAAGCCCATCTGACATTTAAAGCACACAATAAACATATATCGGAACAAAGTGTAATTTCCTGGAAGTAAATGAAAACTCTTGAGGCTGAGAGTTGGGAAATTTTCAGCCATTTTGTCCCAGGCAGAATTTAAACTAGACAGGCAGATGAATGATATCTGTACATTGTTGATGATGGATTTAAAAGTGGAGGGTAATTCAATGCAGCACCCAGTGTTCATGCACCAATTTCGCACTTCAGACAAAGACAAATTTGTCCTCCGTATTTTATTTTTAATTTGGCTCTTTTGCCAAAGGAGTTACTGGAGGCAGCAATATCCATGGTTTCTTCTGGTAAGTGAGGAGGGAGGGAGGGAGGGATGCGGCTTTTACTCCCAATCTTCCTAGTCTTGCTACAATGGCAGGCAGCTCAAACCATTGCTAACAGCACAGCCATTTGCCAAAGGTAAGTGAAAGAAAGTTACATCTGAATCCAATGCGGTGAAGCACTAGAGCAGATGCATGTGGCACATGACACATTGGAACTGTGTGTAAAGGTGAGAAGCTTTCTGGAATGGTAAAATTAACCATTCCTGTGCTAAATATGCAAACTGATTTGCCAGAGGAGGTAGTTGAGGCAGGTTTTATCATAACATTTAAGAAACATTTTAATAGGTACATTGATGGGACAGGTTAAGAGGGATACAGGCCAAACGCTGGCAGGTGTGAGTAATGTATGTGGGACGTTGGTCAGTGTGGGCAGGTTGAGCCAAAGAGCCGGTTTCCATGCTGTAAGACTCCATGACTCTATGACTATGACATTTGCTGGAGACTGATACATATATTTCACAGTGAGACACGTACATGGATAGGACAGGTTTAGGGGCATTTAGGCCAAATGCAGGCTGGTGTGATGAGTGCTGATGGGACATGTTGGTCGGTGTGGGCAAGTTGGGCTGAGGGCCTGTTTCCACGCTGTATGACTCGGTGACATTTGTTGGAAGCTGATATATATATTTCAGAGGGAGCATAGCAATGTAACCAAAGTGCAAGGATAACCACTTCATTTCACATTTGTATATGAGGCATTTTTCTCAAGTGTACTTTCTTGATGGCCTACTCCAGCAGTCCTTCAAGTGAGTGCTGACTAGATTACATATGTCCAACATGATCCCAGCAATAGCCAGTTTGAGCTTGACTGCCTCATTTCCTATCTGCAGCCACACAGTGGGTGGAACATTTTCAATGTATTACGATTCTGTGTATTTTACACTTATCATGTGTGCATGTGTGTGCCGAGACATGCATTTACTCTAGTGGCTGAAATATGAGAATAATAATATTATCTACTGAAGCCAATATTCCTTGAGCTAATAATTCCTAGCAATTGAATTAACGTTAATACATGCTGTATTACATGAAGTGAAAGCCCTTTAATCTCCAGGCCCTACAAGATTGTGTGCATTGATAATACCTTCAAAAATATAACACAGTGAATTTATTGCTGCTACCACCACTTGCCTCTTTACATTTTGCACTCACCAACACCCACCATTTTTTTTCATTTAGAGATACAGCATGGAAACAGACACCGACCATCGATCACTTATTCACACTATTTCTATGCCATCCCCCTTCCCCTCATTTGTTGATGTTCCTGTGTTTGCAAAGTTTCCTAATAGGATATCTGAGTGTGTGACATATGAGAGAAGAAAAGCGTAGGAAGGAACTGCAGATGCTGGTTTAAACTGAAGATAGACACAAAATGACGGAGGTCAGGCAGCATCTCGGGAGAGAAGGGATGGGTTACCATTCTCCAGACTCAGTCAGGGGAGAGGGAAACGAGAGATACAGAAAATAGAAAATACAGTAGATTCTTGATTAGTATAGGTGTCAGAGGTTAGGGGTTAAATGCAGAAGAATGGGGTTAGGAGGGAGAGATAGATCACCCATGATTGAATGGCATAGTAGACGTGATGTGCCAAATGGCCTAATTCTGCTCTTATGACTAATGACCGTCTGCCCTAAGTACATAGTTTGATCTTTAACTAGTGACCTTTAGATTAAACCAAACTAAATATTAAATCCTCAAACTGGTTCTCTAGTGCTGTAATTGCTGTAAGGCAACTCTACCACTGCGCCACCGTGTCACCCTGTTTTGCTTGTTTATGTGCTGCCTGACCCGCTGAGATCCTCCAGCTCTTTGTGTTTTACATATGAATAGATGGATCTGAGGTCACATTTTAATCAGGCCAGGTTAGAAACCCAGATTTCTTCATCAGAATGACACCAGTTTTAGACCAATGCAATAGTTCACACGGGCCAATCTTCCCACACCTGCTTGGTGCTTGTTTCCTTTCACAGGATCATAAGAAAAGAAAATTATAATCTTATGAAAATTAAATATGCTTCCCTTTGTAAACGTCCAGTTAATAGGTTTCTTTCTTTCACCTGCCTAGTATCACAATCGCATCATTTTATTCATGGAAACATCAAGTAAAAATAATACATTAAATAGGAACCTGATCGGGCAATCGTTTTGTTTAATAGAAACCTGAGGGGCAGCTTTTTCGCACGGAGGGTTGTGGGTATATTGAACGAGCTGCCAGAGGAGGTAGTTGAGATGGATATTATAACAACATTTAAAATATATTTGGACAGGTGCATGGATAGGAAAGGTTTAGAACGATATGGGACTAGGGTAGATGGGGCACCTTGTTCAGTATGAGCAAGTTGGGCCAAAGGGCCTGTTTCTGTGCTGTATGACTCAATGGCACATAACAGATCAACACCCTAACTGCTGTAGGTTTGGGAGCAACAGCAGCAGGAGATTAGCAAGAGATACGACTGATTGGCTCTAGCCCAAGTGGGAGGAGAGAAGTGAAAACAGTTAAAGTAGAGGCCAAGGACAGGCAGACTTTACTCAGAACTGCTGTAGGTTTGGGAGCAACAGCAGCAGGAGCTAAGCAAGAGATACGACTGATTGGCTCTAGCCCAAGTGGGAGGAGAGAAGTGAGTCAGTGCCGGGAAAAAAGTTGAAAACTGAGGAATTTGGTTTGTAAATTGGTAAATCAGGCAATTTATCAGTCAATTTAAGCAAGACGGCTCTTAGCGAGCGGCAGTGAGTGAGCGGCCTTGTGAGGGAAGTGTGAGTCTTTGGCTCGAGAGTCTTCTGAGAGGAGACCACGCAATACGCTTGAGAGGTAGAGACGAAAGAAGGAGATGTCAGGCAAGCTGATTCAGTGCGATGCTTGCAGTATGTGGGAGGTCAAGGACACCGCTGGTGCCTCTGGCTGCTACAAATGCGAGAAGTGCATCCAGGTAGAGCTCCTGAAGGGCCGTGTTGGGAACTTGAGAAGCAAGTGGATGACCTCCGGTTCGTCCGAGAAACGGAGTCGTTCCTCGACAAGTCCTACAGTACGATTGTTACACCTAAGGTACTGGAAGAGAGAAGGTGGGAGACAGTGAGAACGGGAGGGAAGCATGGAATGCCAACGTCCCCGGGTGTTGTACCTCTTGTGAACAGGTTCACCCACTTAGAAGCTGTCGGGACAGAAGAGGTGTCTACACTGGGCGGCGGACTGGCTTGTGATGCGAATAGGGCTGTTGAGCCAAAACCAAAAAGGCCTAAGGCAGGCAACGCCATTGTAGTGGGAGACTCCATTGTGAGAGGTACGGACAAGGGTTTCTGCGGCAACAGACGGGATGCGAGGATGGTGTGCTGCTTTCCTGGTGCCAGGATCCAGGATGTCACGGACAGAGTGCAGAAAATCCTGAAGGGCGAAGGTGAACATCCGGAAGTGGTAGTGCATGTCGGCACAAACGATGTCGGAAAGAAGGGGATGAATATTCTGCAGCGTGACTTTAGAGAGCTCGGAAAAATGCTGAAAAGCAGGACCTCCAGGGTTGTTATCTCCGGTGTGCTTCCAGTTCCTCGTGCTGGAGCAGGGAGAGAGCAGGAACAGGGAGATACGGGACCTGAACGTGTGGCTGAGGAACTGGTGCACGGGGCAGGGATTTAGATTCTTAGATCACTGGGATCTGTTTTGGGGTAAGGGGGAACTGTACAAAAGGGACGGATTGCATCTTAACAGGTGTGGGACCAGCATTCTGACAGGCAGGTTTGCCACTGCTACACGGGTGGTTTTAAACTGAATAAGGGGGGGTGGGGTGTCGAATGGGATAGTGGAGGATGGAGTTAAAGGGAAAGGGTTTCTTAAATGTGTGAGCGTAGAGACAGAGGGGTGTAAAATGAGGGTAGAAGCAATAGGTAGCAGGGTGAAAAGTAAAAGTGGCAAAAATCAGACCAGGGCAAAAATCAAAAAGGGCCACTTTTCAACATAATTGTATAAGGGGTAAGAGTGTTGTAAAAACAAGCCTGAAGGCTTTGTGTCTCAATGCAAGGAGCATTCGTAATAAGGTGGATGAGTTGAATGTGCAGATAGCTATTAATGACTATGATATAGTTGGGATCACGGAGACATGACTCCAGGGTGACCAAGGCTGGGAGCTGAACATCCAGGGATATTCAATATTCAGGAGGGATAGAGAGAAAGGAAAAGGAGGTGGGGTAGCGTTGCTGGTTAGAGAGGAGATTAACGCAATGGAAAGGAAGGACATTAGTTTGGAGGATGTGGAATCGGTATGGGTAGAGCTGCGAAACACTAAGGGGCAGAAAACGCTGGTGGGTGTTGTGTACAGGTCACCTAACAGTAGTAGTGAAGTTGGAGATGGTATCAAACAGGAAATTAGAAATGCGTGCGACAAAGGCAAAACCGTTATAAAGGGTGACTTCAATCTACATATAGATTGGGTGAATCAAATTGGCAGGGGTGCTGAGGAAGAGGATTTCTTGGAATGTATGTGGGATAGTTATCTAAATCAACATGTAGAGGAACCAACGAGAGAGCAGGCTATTCTAGACTGGGTATTGAGTAATGACGAAGGGTTAGTTAGCAGTCTTGTTGTACGTGCCCCCTTGGGCAAGAGTGACCATAATATGGTTGAGTTCTTCATTAGGATGGAGAGTGACATTGTTAATTCAGAAACAATGGTTCTGAACTTAAAGAAAGGTAACTTTGAGGGTATGAGACGTGAATTGGCCAAGATTGACTGGCAATTAATTCTAAAAGGGTTGACGGTGGATATGCAATGGAAGACATTTAAAGACTGCATGGATGAACTACAAAAATTGTTCATCCCACTTTGGCAAAAGAATAAATCAGGGAAGGTAGTACATCCGTGGATAACAAGGGAAATCAGGGATAGTATCAAAGCGAAGGATGATGCGTACAAATTAGCCAGAAAAAGCAGCATACCGGAGGACTGGGAGAAATTCAGAGGCCAGCAGAGGAGGACAAAGGGCTTAATTAGGAAAGGAAAAATAGATTATGAAAGAAAACTGGCAGGGAACATAAAAACTGACTGCAAAAGTTTTTATAGATATGTGAAAAGAAAGAGATTAGTTCAAACAAATGTAGGTCCCTTGCAGTCAGAAACAGGTGAGTTGATCATGGGGAACAAGGATATGGCGGACCAATTGAATAACTACTTTGGTTCCGTCTTCACTAAGGAAGACATAAATAATCTGCCGGAAATAGCAGGGGACCGCGGGTCAAAGGAGTTGGAGGAATTGAGTGAAATCCAGGTTAGCCGGGAAGTGGTGTTGGGTAAATTGAATGGATTGAAGGCCGATAAATCCCCAGGGCCAGATAGGCTGCATCCCAGAGTACTTAAGGAAGTAGCTCCAGAAATAGTGGATGCATTAGTAATAATCTTTCAAAACTCTTTAGATTCTGGAGTAGTTCCTGTGGATTGGCGGGTAACAAACGTAACCCCACTTTTTAAGAAGGGAGGGAGAGAGAAAACGGGGAATTACAGACCAGTTAGTCTAACATCGGTAGTGGGGAAACTGCTAGAGTCAGTTATTAAAGATGGGATAGCAGCACATTTGGAAAGTAGGTGAAATCATTGGACAAAGTCAGCATGGATTTACAAAAGGTAAATCATGTCTGACGAATCTTATAGAATTTTTCGAGGATGTAACTAGTAGCGTGGATAGGGGAGAACCAGTGGATGTGGTGTATCTGGACTTCCAGAAGGCTTTCGACAAGGTCCCACATAAGAGATTAGTATACAAACTTAAAGCACACGGCATTGGGGGTTCAGTATTGATGTGGATAGAGAACTGGCTGGCAAACAGGAAGCAAAGAGTAGGAGTAAACGGGTCCTTTTCACAATGGCAGGCAGTGACTAGTGGGGTACCGCAAGGCTCAGTGCTGGGACCCCAGCTATTTACAATATATATTAATGATCTGGATGAGGGAATTGAAGGCAATATCTCCAAGTTTGCGGATGACACTAAGCTGGGGGGCAGTGTTAGCTGTGAGGAGGATGCTAGGAGACTGCAGGTGACTTGGATAGGCTGGGTGAGTGGGCAAATGTTTGGCAGATGCAGTATAATGTGGATAAATGTGAGGTTATCCATTTTGGTGGCAAAAACAGGAAAGCAGACTATTATCTAAATGGTGGCCGACTAGGAAAAGGGGAGATGCAGCGAGACCTGGGTGTCATGGTACACCAGTCATTGAAAGTAGGCATGCAGGTGCAGCAGGCAGTGAAGAAAGCGAATGGTATGATAGCTTTCATAGCAAAAGGATTTGAGTATAGGAGCAGGGAGGTTCTACTGCAGTTGTACAGGGTCTTGGTGAGACCACACCTGGAGTATTGCGTCCAGTTTTGGTCTCCAAATCTGAGGAAGGACATTATTGCCATAGAGGGAGTGCAGAGAAGGTTCACCAGACTGATTCCTGGGATGTCAGGACTGTCTTATGAAGAAAGACTGGATAGACTTGGTTTATACTCTCTAGAATTTAGGAGATTGAGAGGGGATCTTATAGAAACTTATAAAATTCTTAAGGGGTTGGACAGGCTAGATGCAGGAAGATTGCTCCCGATGTTGGGGAAGTCCCGTACAAGGGGTCACAGCTTAAGGATAAGGGGGAAATCCTTTAAAACCGAGATGAGAAGAACTTTTTTCACACATAGAGTGGTGAATCTCTGGAACTCTCTGCCACAGAGGGTAGTCGAGGCCAGTTCATTGGCTATATTTAAGAGGGAGTTAGATGTGGCCCTTGTAGCTAAGGGGATCAGAGGGTATGGAGAGAAGGCAGGTACAGGATACTGAGTTGGATGATCAGCCATGATCATATTGAATAGCGGTGCAGGCTCGAAAGGCCGAATGGCCTACTCCTGCACCTAATTTCTATGTTTCTATGTTTCTATGTTTCTAACTTGTGTTTGTGTGCACAAACCCACTGCATGTTCTGACAACATCCAACCACTGGAGGGAGCTAATATAGGTCACTATCTCTTAAAATCTTTGGGATATGGGAAGAAACTGGAAACCCACGCAGTCACAGGGAGAACAGATGTCTCCCGTGGTCAGGATCGAACTCTGGTATCTGGCGCTGTGAGCTAGTAGCTTTACCAGTCCGTTTATTCATTTATCAGTTTAGTTTAGTTTATTGTCACGTGTAACGAGGTACAGTGAGAATTTTTTGTTGCATGCTAACCAGTCAGCAGAAAGACAAAACATGATTGCAATTAATCAATCAAGTTCAAGTTCACATTTATTGTCACATGCACCTTTGGTACAGTGATATTTGAGTTACCATACAGCGGTACGAATAAAAAGAACACAATACACAATAGAATTTAATGTAAACATCCACCGCAGTGGAATCAACATTTGTGCAGAAGACAATCAACATTTATCACTGTGATGGAAGGCAATAAAGTTCAGTCAATCTTCCTCCTTTTGTTCACCCATGGTTGTGGTTGTGGTCGGGGCCTAGAACCCTCTGCAGTCGCCGCTACGGATGTCGGGACGGATCGGAACGCACTCTGCGGCTTGGAGTTCCCGAATCGGCCGCTTCTTACAGGAGACGGCGGCTTCCAATGTCCACAGGCCTCGCTGGACGGAGCTCCAACACTGGCGATCCTCGACAAGGATCCCAGGGTCCGTGATAGTAATTCCACGCTGCACCTGCTGCTGAAGCTCTGGGCTGGTCTCCAAGAAAGGTCGCGCTAATCCAGTTGGTAGGTAGAGAGGGGGGCAAAGATGTGATACGGAGAAAATACGCATTTCCGTCCAGGTAAGTGAATGAAAAACAATTTCCCTCCATTCCCGCCCCCCACCACCCCCCACATAAGACATATTGAGAAACATTAAAACATACATTTAGACGCACTAAAAATAACAAAAAAGGCTAAAGGACTGACAATCTGCTGTATCCATTTACAGTGTATAGATACATGATAAGGGAATAACGTTTAGTGCAAGGTAAAGCCAGCAAAGTCCGATCAAGGATAGTCCGAGGGTCACCAATGAGGGAGATAGTAGTCTCTGCGTGTGGTAGGATGATTGAGATGCCTGATAACAGCTGGGAAGAAACTGTCCCTCAGTTAATTTATTGTCATGAAAGAGTTAATCACTATTATATCGTTTGCTGCAATATTTAACCACTTTCTGTAATGAAAGAGCTAATTGCTATTGCATTGCCTGCTGGGATACTTGACCAGATATTGCAGCTTTGTATTTCTTCCCTCAGACAGGCTTTCTCTAGTGGAGCAGATAAGAGGGGCCTGTTAGGGTAGCTAGAACTGATAACAGGGAATAGACACGAACTGGTACAGAATAACAACTAGGACTGGATTGTTGCATCTTGAGACTATGACTAATGTCTTTGGAATGCTTGGTTTTGAGCAAAAGGTGAATAACAACTCCATATTAGGACTTGGCTAATGCTTAATGCCATTGGTATTCTGCGTATGTGACTTTTGCTGTATAAAAGACCACTGGATTCTTTGTTAATTTGAGTGGTATCTTTGGAGAACCAGAAGTATTACTGAATACTTCTGGACTGTAACATCTCCCTGCACTCCCATCTGACGTAAAAGTAAAGCTTGTATAGTTTACCATAACCCATTGTATTTTGTCTGTTTTTAAGATGCAAGCTTTATCAGTCACGCAAAGTTATGATCAGGATAGTTCGAGGGTCATCAAAGAGGTAGATAGTAGTTCAGCATAGCTCTCTGGCCTACTCCTGCATCTATTGTCTATTGTCTATTGTCTATTGTCTATTGTCTATTGTCTATTGGTTGTGGTAGGATTATTCAGTTACCTGATAACAGCTGGGAAGAATCTTTCCCTGAATCTGGAAGTTTGTGTTTTCACACTTCTACTGTTTTGCCTGATGGGAGAGGGGAGAAGAAGGAGTTGCCAGGGTGTGACCGTCCTTGATTATGCTGCTGGCCTTGTCGAGGCAGCATGAGGTATCAATGGAGTCAATAGGAGGGAGGTTGGTTTGTGTGATGGCCTGGGCTGCATCCACAATTCGCTACAATTTCCTGTGGTCCTGGATGGAGTGCAGCACTGTGCCACTGTGCTGCTATATGTGCAATTTAAGTATAATTTATGTTTTTGCGTGTTGTCTGCCCCTATGTGCCTGTGATGCAGCCTCAAGGTAGATTTCCACTGTAACTATACCTCACCTTACCTCTGCACAAGACAATAAACTTGAATTGTGGTGCCGAAAATGATGCCCATCTTCTCAAACTCCACCCAATAACCGATTAACTCAGGTCCATATTGTCCTCACCTGCACACCATTTCTGGAGACTTCTGCTTTTGCCGCCAACAAGCATTTCAAGTTTTGTCTTTGTTATAATTTTACCGAACAAGATCCCTGAAGTAATTGTAGCACATATTTATATGGCTGAAAACCCCTGAAAAACATTGTTTCTCCCAATCCAATTTTTGTTTGCGACTGGCTTGGGGAATTCTTCCATTCTCTTCCATTCACTTGTGTTTGTGCTTTCGAAATCCCCACTGCAGGTCCTTTGGTCCTTTATTTGCCATGGTTTCTTTCTGCAATTACCAATGAAGGTCAACCACGTCCCAGGTTTGGTGCCCTAGTTTGCATTCAAACAAGAACCCTGTATTCCTGGCCACAGCCCCTTTCTTAAACAGATGTAGACCGAGGCATGGAGTCACAGAGCAATACAGCGTGGAAACAGGCCCTTCAGCCCAACTTTCCCACACCGACTAACATGTCCCAGCTACACTAGTCCCACCTGCCTGGTCCATATCCCTCCAAACCTTCTTACACACCGTCTTATTCATGTACCCGTCTATCGTTTCTTAAACATTGGGATAATCCCACCCTCAACTACCTCCTCTGGCAGCTTATTCCATACACACACCACTCTTTGTGTAAAAGAGTTACCCCTCAGATTCCTATTAAATCTTTCCCCTTCATATTAAACCTATATGATCTGGTCCTGGATGAATCTACTCTGGGCAAGAGACTTTGTGCATCTACCCGATCTATTTGTCTCATGATATTATACAATTCTGTAAGATCACCCCTCATTCGCCTGTGCTCCAAGGAATAGAGACACAGCCTACTCAACCTCTCCCAATAGTTCAGACCCTCTAGTCTTGGCAACATCCTCGTATGCCATTGATCAGCCCTGATCTCATTAAATGGAAGACAGATTCTTGCGATTAAATTACATTCTTTTGCTCTCAACTGGAGATCCAATATATGTAATATATGGGACAATGTATTAAATTAGTCTATGATAGACTTATAATACACTATTTATAAGACTGATCCCAAAATTCTAATAATCTTAAACTTATCAGAGTGTATACATCCTGAGATGGTAACATCCTGCATTGGTACAACTTGTTATATGTGTATATTATTGACTGATGTGTTGGGGGTTATTGTTTTAGAGTCACATTTTATTCCATTTAGGAAAGAGGGATACAAAACAAATTATATCACTTGAGAAAAACTACTTGGCAAAATAATGGGGAAAAAGACTTACAATTGCCATGAGTCCTGATATCTTTAGTCCCGGGGTTCTAAATGAAGTGGCTGAAGAGATAGTGGGTGCATTTGTTGTAATCTACTATTATTCCCTGGATTATGAAGAGGTTGCAAAGAACAGCAAAATTGCAAACATAATCTCGCATTTTAAGTAGGGAGCAGCACAGTGATGCAGTGGTAGAGTTGCTGCTTTAAAGCGCCAGAGATCCAGGTTCGATCCTGACTATGGGTGCTGTCCTCTCTAGGGGCGCTGCATTGAAGGTGCCTCTGGCTACAGTGTGTCTGTTTTTTTCCTATCTTTTTTTAATTTTAGGTTGTCTAAACAGTTTTGTTTTGGGGATTCTTTAGTTTTTCTATGTGGGGGAGGGGGGAGAGGTAAGGGGGAAACCGCTTCCCAGTCACTTCTGGCAAGGTTGCGACTATTTCTCCGAGTCGTGTCCTCGCCCCCCACCTCGCCGCCTACCACTGGATCAGAGCGGCCTTTCCTAGCGGAGACCGGGGACCAGACCAGAGCTTCGGCAGCGGCTGCATGGCTCTGGATACACCGCGGAGCGGGCGATACTTACCTGGATCGCCGTTTGAAGCTCCGGAGCGTTGGGCCACTGCTCCAACATCGCGGGGCTGTGGTATGCGGAGCTCCCAGCGTGAGCAGCGCTGACCGACATCGCGGGGTCCTGGATCCCTTTGCAGAGGGCCGCCAGCATGAATCTCCGCCTGGCGCGGCCGGGGGACGTTGGGAGCTGCGGAATCCGGTGGGAAGCGGCCGATTTGGAGGTCGAGGCCGCAGAGGTTGGCCTCCCCTTCCGACGTCGGACTTCCAACATCCCGACGAGCGGGCTTGAGCGGCGGACTGCCCGTAGTGGCGACTGCGGATGAACATCAGAGAAAGATGACTGACCACGGGTGAACATCAGAAAAAGATGACTGACATTGGTGCCTTCCCTCACAGTGGGAAACTGTTGATTCTGCTGTGTGGGGATGTTTTATGTTGAACTCTATCGTGTGTTGTGTTCTTTATTTTATTGTACATTTGCACATTCTCCCTGTGACTGATGGATTTCCTCTGGGTGCCCCGGTTTTCCCTTCATTGCAAAGACGTGCAGGTTTGTGGGTTAATTGGTTTCCATAAATTGTCCCTAGTGTGTGGGATGCAAAACTGGGATAACTTAGTGTACGGGTGTTGATGGTTGGCGCGGATTCAGTGGGCCAAAGGGCTTGTTTCCATGCTGTATCTCTAAAGTACACTAAACTAAACTAAATTAAATGAACCAGACAGTAAGCGGGAAATCATAGGTCATTTAGCCTAACATTTGAAAATACTGGAATTCATTGTGTAAGAGATACCAGTTAAACATTTATATCATCATAAGACAATCAAGCAAAGTGAACATGATTCTGATGAAGAGGACATAAATAAAATGCTGGAGTAACTCAGCAGAACAGGCAGCATCTCTGGAGAAAGGGAATAGGTGATGTTTCGGGTCGAGACTCTTCTTCAGACTGGAGAAAAGGAATAGGTGACGTTTCGTGTTGAATCCTTCATCAGACAGCTCTGGAGAAAAGGAAAAGGTGACGTTTCAGGTCAAGACCCTTATTCAGACTTTGGAGAAAAGGAATAGCCGACGTTTCGGGTCGAGACCCTTCCTAAAACCGGCATCTGCTGTAATTTCCTGCACATTCTGTCTGATGAAGGGGAAATGCATTTGAAAATTTGTCTAGTGTTCTTTGTGGAATTAACAAACAAAGTGATGCAGTAGAACAATGTGAAATAGCCTGTTTGGATTTCCTAAGGGCGTTCTGTAAAACATAAAAATACAGAATAGATTAGAATGCATGTGGTTGGGGTAATATATTGACGTGGACAGGGAATCGGCTCATGAACTGGACATGGAAGTAGGATAAATGGCAAGCAATAAGTCATGAGTGTCGCAAGGGCCAGTGCTTGGGCCTAAATTATTAATAATCCATATTAATGACCTCTAAAAAGGGACCAGAAGTACTTATCCACATCTGCTGACATTATAAAGAAATAAATTACAACAAGGTGCTGCAAGTAATTGGAAATCAAGTCTTGAGAAAGACACAAAGAGCAAGCAAATGGATATCAATAAGTTAAACGAGTGGCAGGTAAATGTAAGAAGTCTGAAGAAGTCTTTCGACGTGAAACATTACCTATTCCTGTTCGGCAGATATGCCGCCTGAAACCGCTGAGTTACTCCAGCATTTCTATAAGTGTGAGGATATCAAAAAGGAAGAATCAAAAAAAACAATACGCATTTAACTGCAATGAGACTACAAAATGTCACGGCGGAATGGGCTCAGGGAGTCCTGATTCAGAAAGCACAAGTTAGCATTAGGTACTGCAAATAATTGGGAAGTCTGATGGAATTATACAAGGAGTGTGGATTAGCAAACTGGGAACACCGCTGTGATGGCATTTCAGTCTCAGTCACAGAGGCCGATGTCAGGAAATCCTTCAGAGGGGTGAACCCCCGAAAAGCACCTGTTCCTGATGGTATACCCAGTCGTGTTCTAAAAACCTGTGCGGACCAACTGGCGGGAGTTTTATGGACATTTTCAACCTCTCACTTCTGAGGTCTGAGATCCCCACCTGCTTTAAAAGGGCATCAATGATACCGGTGCCCAAGAAGAGTAAGGTGACGTGCCTCAATGACTATCGACCAGTGGCACTAACGCCGGTGGTGATGAAGTGCTTTGATTCAAGATTCAAGATAGATTTAATTGTCACATGTGCCAGATGGCAGTGAAATGAAATTCCCATACAGCCATACAATAGAAATAAAAATAAAGAACACAACACACTATAGGGTTTGACATAAAACATCCCCACACAGCAGAATCAAAGTTTCCCACTGTGTGGGAAGGCACCAAAGTCAGCCTCTTCCTCCACTGTTCCCCGTGGTCAGGGCCACCCAAGCCCTCCGCAGTTGCAGCTACGGGCGGCCCGATGTCCAGGACCGCTCGCCGGGGTGATACAAGTCCGACGTCGGGGCTGCGGGACGTCCTCAGCGGCGTGGACACAGTCGGCCCCCTCCTACCGGAGTCGGCGGCTTCCAAAGTCCGCAGGCCGCGCCGGGTGGAGACTGCTGCTGGAGACCCTCTGCAAGGCGCCCCAGGATTCCACGATGTTGTTCAGTGCCGCCCGCGTTGAAAGCTCTCCGCACCAGAGCTCCACGATGTTGGAGCAACGGCCCAACGCTCCGGAGCTCCAAACGGCGACCCAGGTAGCTCCGCGGTGACTCCAGCGCTGCACCGCCGCTGTAGCAGCCCCGGTCCGGTTCCCGGTCCCCGGCAGGAAAAGCCACTCCGATCCAGCTGGTAGGCCGCGAGGTGGGGGGCGAGGACGCGACTCGGAGAAATAGTCGCGTCCCCGCCAGGAAGAGACTGGGAAACGGTTTCCCCATTACCCTGCCCCCTTCCCCACATAGAAAAGTTAAAGTTTCCCCCTAAAACAGACTTTGGACTAACTAAAAAAAAAGTCCTACCTCGACAACTCCTACCTCGACAAAAACCTGGACCCACTGCAGTTCGCGTACCGCCACAACAGATCAACGGTGGATGCGATCTCGCTGGCCCTCCACTCCACTCTGGACCACTTGGACAACAAAAACTCATATGTCAGGCTGTTATTCATTGATTACAGCTCAGCATTTATCACAATCATCCCCTCCAAACTGGTTACCAAACTCGCAGAACTGTGTCTCTGCGCATCCCTCTGCAACTGGATCCTCGACTTCCTCATCCACAGACCACAGTCTGTTCGTATTGGTGGAAATGTGTCAGCCTCGATAACAATCAGCACGGGAGCACCTCAAGGCTGCGTGCTGAGCCCCCTGCTGTACTCACTCTATACCCATGACTGCGTAGCGAACCACAGTGCGAACTCCATCGTCAAGTTCGCTGATGACACCACTATTGTGGGGCGTATCACTGATGGGGATGAGTCAGAATACAGAAAAGAGATCGAGCAACTGTCCATATGGTGCCAGCGCAATAACCTGGCCCTCAACACCAGCAAAACCAAGGAACTGATTGTGGATTTTGGAAGGAGTAGAAGGGGGACCCACAGCCCCATTTATATCAACGGGTCGATGGTTGAAAGGGTCAAGAACTTCAAATTCCTGGGCGTGCACGTCTCTGAAGATCTTTCCTGGTCCGAGAACACTAACGCAATTATCAAAAAAGCTCATCAGCGCCTCTACTTCCTGAGAAGATATCGGAGAGTCGGATTGTCAAGGAAGACTCTCTCTAACTTCTACTGCAGTTGTACAGGGTCTTGGTGAGACCACACCTGGTGTATTGCGTCCAGTTTTGGTCTCCAAATCTGAGGAAGGACATTATTGCCATAGAGGGAGTGCAGAAAAGGTTCACCAGACTGATTCCTGGGATGTCAGGACTGTCTTATGAAGAAAGACTGGATAGACTTGGTTTATACTCTAGAATTTAGGAGATTGAGAGGGGATCTTATAGAAACTTACACAATTCTTAAGGGGTTGGACAGGCTAGATGCAGGAAGATTGTTCCCAATGTTGGGGAAGTCCAGGACAAGGGGTCACAGCTTAAGGATAATTGAATTGAATTGAATTGAATGCCTTTATTGTCATTCAGACCTTACGGTCTGAACGAAATTTCGTGCCTGCAGTCATACATACATCATACAATAATAACAACAATAAACATAAATTAACACCACCACAGTGAGTCCTCCAAGCACCTCACTGTTGTGGAGGCAAAAATCATAGGGCTGCAGTCTCTTCCCTCCTCTTCTCCCTCTGCGCTGAGGCGATTCCCCACCGGGCGATGGTACAGACAGTCCCACGGCTCACCGAACCCCGCAACGGGCCGGCTCAAACACCGCGTCCCGGGGTGGTCGAAGCTGCCGCCCTCCAGTCCAGCACACGCAGCCGCTGGCCCGCGGCTCAACCCCGGACCCAGGTCACCGCCGCCAGAACGCCGTCCCAGCCACCGGAGCACCGTTCCAGCCCTGAGCCGGATCGCCCTCACGTGAGTGCCGTTCCTCCCTCGGGCTGGGCCACTCCGACGGGAGCGCGGCACCTCCCTCGAGCTGGGCCACTCCGACGGGAGTGCCGTTCCACCTCGGGCTGGGCCACTCCGACGGGAGTGCCGTTCCACCCTCGGGCTGGGCCACTCCGACGGGAGTGCCGTTCCGCCCTCGGGCTGGGCCACTCCGACGGGAGTGCCGTTCCTCCCTCAGGCTGGGCCACTCCGACGGGAGTGCCGTTCCACCCTCGGGCTGGGCCACTCCGACGGGAGTGCCGTTCCTCCCTCGGGCTGGGCAACTCCGACGGGAGTGCCGTTCCACCCTCGGGCTGGGCCACTCCGACGGGAGTACCGTTCCTCCATCGGGCTGGGCCACTCCGACGGGAGTGCCACAGCCCCTCACGGGAGAGTCTTGGCCCCTCGCCAGGCCGTCCTCACGGGAGCGAAGTTCCAGCCCCGAGCTGGGCCGCCCTCACGGGAGCGAGCCCAGGGCGAGTCCTGACAGACTGCCTCCAGAGTCCCGAGGTCGCCAGCTCCGCTATTAGGCCTCAGCGCAGACAGAGGCAGAGAGGGGGGATACGACGAAAAAGTCGTATTCCCCCCAAGGGAGAGACAGCAAACCCCGGTTCAACCCCCCCCACCACATAAACACAACCTAAAAACCAAAAACACAACTAGACAAAACAAAAAAAACAACACAAAAAAGTAAAGACAAACGGACTGCAGGCGAGCCGCAGCCGTTCCCAGCGCCGCCACTTCCGGTAAGGGGGAAATCCTTTAAACCCGAGATGAGAAAAACTTTTTTCACACAGAGAGTGGTGAATCTCTGGAACTCTCTGCCACAGAGGGTAGTTGAGGCCAGTTCATTGGCTATATTTAAGAGGGAGTTAGATGTGACCCTTGTGGCTAAGGGGATCAGGGGGTATGGAGAGAAGGCAGGTACAGGATACTGAGTTGGATGATCAGCCATGATCATATTGAATGGCGGTGCAGGCTCGAAGGCCCGAATGGCCTACTCCTGCACCTAATTTCTATGTTTCTATGTTACAGGTGCACAGTCGAGAGCATACTGACCGTTTGCATCGTGGGTTGGTTCGGCAATTTGAGCGTCCTGGAGAGGAAAAGACTACAAAAAGTAGTAAACACTGCCCAGTCCATCATCGGCTCTGACCTTCCTTCCATCGAGGGGATTTATCGCATTTGCTGCATCAAAAAGGCTGGCAGTATCATCAAAGACCCACACCATCCTGGCCACACACTCATCTCCCTGCTACCTTCAGGTGGAAGGTACAGGAGCCTGAAGACTGCAACAACAAGGTTCAGGAATAGCTACTTCCCCACAGCCATCAGGCTATTTTACTTCGGAGACACGTGAGTGACTACGTGAAGAACCCCGCCACGACGCATGTGTGTCATATCGCTTCACGCTTGCGAAACGACAGGCGGGGTGGAGTGTCCCCCGCAGCGGTAAGTTTGAAACCGCGACATGCAGGTAAGTGATTTACTCTGCGGTAGTTTTTGTCCCCGCGCTGTTTTTACACAGGGGGGGAAGCTGGACAAAATAGTGTCCACAAGTGCTGCGAGTAAAGCTGGCTGGGGAGGACCGCGAAGTTGCGGGAGCCAGCAGCAGCTGAAGGCACAAGCCCCATAAGGTATCAGCTGTGCCGACTTTTGGTCCCGCGCCGGCCAGAACACCACGGCCGGGCGGGAGACTATTCAAATAGGACCGTCGACTTTTTGGACAAGTCAAAAACGGCAGGAGACGGGGTGGAACGACGTTCCCCCGTAGCGACAATTTTAACTTGGACCTGCAGGTAAGAGCTGCGGTCTTTTTGTGTTTTTACCATGCTAATTACAGGTGGAGAAACCAACGGGCTGCGACAAAGCTGGTGGGCTAGATGGGATCAGCTGAGCCCAATGTTGCCTCCGCACCGGCCAGATCCACTCCATGGCAGTAAGGACAAAGCTGGTGAGGGAGGACCGTGGAGCAGCGGGCAGCCAGCAGCAGCCAGCGGCACTCGGATCACCGATAGTGGGATCAGCTGTGCCCGATGTCGCCTCCGCACTGGCCAGATCCACGCAGCCGGGCGGAAAGGCTAGACACAAAAACAAACAAGGTCGTGGACTCAGAGGAGTCCGACTTTGAACAACCGCGGGCGGCCAGCGACCGAGAGCGCTGGAGCAGGATGGAGCGGTGTGTGGAGCATTTGCTCCAATGTGACAGACTCTGGGAGATGGAGTATGGTCACTGTGGGCCCTATGATAAACCCACAGCAGTACCTCTTGAAGGGCTGCACAGTGCTTCTACCTCATCAGAGGGGAGCACTGCGGGTCAGTTCTGGGCTGACCTGGAAGAGGGGTCCGCAGAAGGAAAGACAAGTGTGCAAGGGGTGCAGGAACAAGAGAACCTACTGGACTAATAAAATGGACTCCAACAAACACTACAGCCAAACACAGCACCCCTACGCACCCACCAGCAGAACTGGTGAAAGCTCGAAGGCCCGGTATTCAAAACATGAGTCTTTTTAGGGCATGGCCCAGGCCGGCCTTCTTGGAAGATGCGGGGACCTCCAACGCCAACCAAACCGAAAATCCAGACACCAGCGCAACAACAGCAGCGAAGAACCTACAAAAAGAAGTAAACCTGCCACTGGTAACTATGGAGGTAGGTGAGTCTGGTTCCATACAAATTACAGGGAGCATGGAGGTTGGGGGGAGACTACACTCTTTTCTGAATGCATGGAGCATGTTAACAACCGATACTTACATCTTAAGCAGTATCCAGGGATATACAATAGAGTTTATACATAAGTACAGCCCTCCAGTTCAACATATACCGAACCGAATGTTCGTGCCTTCTGATAAAGAAAAATCAAAAGCGCAAGCTGAACTGGAGCGGCTTTACATAAAAGGTGTAATTGAGAAAACTCAACACGAACCATTAGAATTCGTGTCCAATATATTTATCAAAAACAAAAAAGATGGTGGTTGTCGCATCACCATAGATCTGACAAAATGGATACCTTTGTTACTGCTAAACAATTAATTTCCAAAGGTTACTTCATGGCCAGCATCAATTTAAAAGATGCTTACTATTCAGTGCCTATACGAGGTGACCACAGATGTTACTTAAAATTCAACTGGATGGGCAACTCTGGCAGTATAAAGCACTGCCAAATGGGTCATCAGCCCCAGGCTGTTCACAAAAATTTTGAAACCAGCCCTAGCGTTTCTACATAAACGTAAACACATGGTCATGGCATATTTAGATGACATACTCATTGTGGGCAAAACTTTGGAATTGGCCAAACAAACTGTAACAGCCACAAAACAGTTATTTGAAAAACTGGGATTTATTATCCATCCAGTTAAATCTAAACTAACGCCTTCCACTACTATGGACTATTTGGGGGTTTCACCATTGACTCAGTTCACATGTCAGTGACTCTGCCTAAGGGAAAGGCTAGAGATTTAATAGAGGCTTGCATAACCTCATTGACATCAGCAAACCATCCATCAGATTGGTAGCAAAAGTAATTGGCAAATGGTGGCTGCCTTTCCAGCCACACAATTTAGACCTCTACATTACCAAAACTTACAGAGAGCAAAAATACAAGCACTCTAAATTAATGCAGGTCACTTTGACAGACCTATGAAACTACCAATCAAGCTAAAATGGAATAAAATGGTGGATAGATAACATCTGGCTTTGTTCCAATCCAATCATTGTCAGTAACCTTTCCATGGTACTACAAACTGATGCCAGTGCACTTGGGTGGGGAGCCACCAATACCATCACCAGCTGTGGAGGTAGATGGACTGCTCAGGAGGCATCATTATTACTCACACTGGGCATAAATTACTTGGAAATGTTGGGTGCATTCCATGGCCTAAAGTCATATTGTACTGGATCATATCACCAGCATGTTAGACTACAGATAGACAATACCACCGTGGTAGCATACATTAACCACATGGGTGGAAACAAATCGACATCATGTGACAATCTGGCTAATACAATTTGGCAATGGTGTATCCAGAGAGATATTTGGATATCAGCCACTTACCTACCAGGAAGACTAAATTTAGTGGCAGACACCAGGTCACGCAAATTTAATGAAAACACCGAATGGATGTTGAATAAAAAAGTATTTGCTGATATTACAGCAAAATATGGAACACCAGATATCGATCTATTCGCATCCAGACTTAACCACCAGTTATCAAATTATGTTTCATGGGAACCAGACCCTGGGGCAGCGGCGACAGATGCATTTTCGCTGCATTGGGGGGGGAAATTGTTTATTTACTCATTCCCTCCTTCCTGCCTCATCAGTCGGGTATTAAGGAAAATACAACAAGACTCTGCGTCTGGTATTGGTAGTACCCGATTGGCCTACTCAAGCATGGATCCCAGTGGTATTAAACATGGTATTAGAACCATGTATCACCATCCCACATAGACCAGATTTATTGCTACATCCCATAACAAGGGATAGCCACCCATGCCATAAACATTTGAACTTATTAATTTGTAGAGTTTTAAAAACACCTCTACTACAACTGGGACTGATGGACCGAACAGTGAACATGATCTCAGCGGCCCAAAGACAGTCAACCAAAAAACAGTATCTGGTCTATATCAGGAAGTGGGCGATGCACTGCCAGAAAAACAACATCACCTACAGAGACATGAACATCCCGTCTGTTCTGGAATATCTGGCAGGCCTCCACTATGATGAGAGGCTCAGTTACAGTGCCATCAACTGTGCCAGAAGTGCCCTATCGACTTACCTATGGCAGGGGACAGAGCGTTACTCTATTGGGACTCACCCACTGGTAACAAATTTATGAGGGGAATTTGTAATACTAATCCCCCAAGAACCAGGTACTCCCAAATATGGGATGTAAGTATTATCCTGAAGATGCTCAGGAATTGGTCTCCAGCAACAGCTCTGTCCCTACACAGACTGACATTAAAAACAGTCATGCTAATGGCATTGGTCACGGCACAGAGGGTACAGTCACTGCATAAACTAAGACTGGACAACATGACTTCCTCAACAGAAAATATTACGTTTCATATCTATGAGTTAGTAAGCAGAACAGACAGGGATCAGCAGGCCTCAATATACAGTTTAGGTCATACCCAAACAGATGACCATCTGTGTATAATAAGACATCTGTCGTTATACATGGAGAAAACAAAAATCCTAAGAGGCAATGAGAAGGCACTTTTTGGTCAGCCACTAGCAACCACACAAAAGAGTGACAGTCCAGACCATCTCAAGATGGCTGAAACAGGTGCTAACACAGACTGGGGTGGATACTAATATTTTAAAATCTCATTCCACCAGGGCTGCAGCTACATCGGCAGCGATACAGTTGGATGTACCAATGGACCAAATCCTCAAGGCAGCAGGATGGTCTGGGGGAAAAAACATTCCAATTATTTTACAATAAACCAGTAATGAAACCTGGAACGTTTGCAGAAACAAATTTAAGTTCTGTAAATGAATTTAAACCCATAAAAAGGGGTTATAAATTTGTGTTAATAAATTTTATGATTTCAATGTCGAATTCATGTCCAAATTATGTTAACACAATTCCTCCTATGCATGAAATCACAGAGCTTTAAAATCTTCACGTAGTCACTCACGTGACTCCGAAGTAAAATAGTAAGATTAAACGAGTTTACCAGTTTGAAGTTTGATCTGTATTTTATGAGGAGTTCGGATGAGGGATTACGTGCCCTCCGCACTCCCACCCTTGATCATATACTTAACTGGTATCTCTTCTCTAATCTTACTATGTTTAGTCATTACAGTTATCTGTGATTTCACACCGCTGCTTTGAAGATTGACACGCATGTGTCGTGGCGGGGTTCATCACGTAATCCCTCATCGTAACTCCTCATAAAATACAGATCAAACTTCAAACTGGTAAGTTCTCGTTTAATCTTACTATTAAACCTGGCTCGGACAAAACTCTGATTATTAATAACCACTTTCTGTTATTTGCACTTTACCAGTTTATTTATTCATGTGTGTATATATTTATATCATGGTATATGGACACATTTATCTGTTTTGTAGTAAATGCCTACTATTTTCTGTGTGCTTAAGCAAAGCAAGAATTTCATTGTCCTATACAGGGACACATGACAATAAACTCACTTGAACTAAATTCCATTTGGAATATTTTGGAGGACCAAGAACCAAGAACCAAGTTGTAGACAGGTACATGGATAGGAAATGTTTGGAGGGATATGGGGCAAATGTGGGCAGATGGGGCTACTGTACCTGAGACATGTTGGCTGGTGAGGACAAGTTGGACCGAAGGTCCTGTTTCCATGCTGTATCACTCTGACTCTAACTTTACAGGACAATGGGAAGACTGCATCTGGAATATGGCATTCACTTATGGTTTCCTTATTTAAGGAACAATATGCGTGGCATGGCGGCAGTGTGGAGAATATTTGCTAAATTATTGCCTGGAAGAAAGGCCTAATGTATGAAGAAAGGTTTGGCTGTTTGGGCTGATACATATTGAAGTTTAAAAAAATAACAGTTGATTTAATAGTAAGATTAAACAAAAACTTACCAGTTTGAAGTTTGATGAGGAGTTATTTTATGAGGAGTTACGTTGAGGGACTATGTGAAGAAGGCCGTCCAGGCGCACGTGCGTCAATCTTCAAAGCAGCGGTGTGAAATCACAGATGATATATACGGAAGGATAATAGTAAGCTACGTGATACAAAACTTAACTTACCTTTGATCTTTATTAGGGTGGGAGCGGAGGGCACGTAGTCCCTCAACGTAACTCCTCATAAAATAAAGATCAAACTTCAAACTGGTAAGTTCTCATTTAATCTTACTATTTTACTTCGGAGTCACGTGAGTGACTACGTGAAGATTTTAAAGCTTCTGTGATTTCAGGCCGTAGATTCAATTCCGGCGTATCACTGCATTTTGATTGACTATGAGTGAAAAACAGTCAATAACATGCAACCATAACATTTGTTTAATCAGTTAATGGTTTATTTTATGATAAACATTATATGTCCCATTTTAATCACTGGGAACATTTAATACTGAATCCAAAACAGTACCACCAAATACACCAGGGTCTGCAATCTCTTTGTGGTAATACTTGTAAAACATCCTTTCATTTGCCCATCGTGCGGCCGCGAGGATATGGTCTATTGGAACGTCCAAATCATTGGCCGCCGATGTTACCGCCGCCCTGGTGGAATGAGATTTAAATTTGTCAGTATCAATTCCTGAATCCAATAGCACCTTCTTCAGCCATCTTGAAATTGTTTGTGTTGTCAATTTTTTGTGTGGTTTTTTAGGGCTGATAAGTAATGCGGATTCTAAACCTCTAAGGTGCTTGGTGGTCTCAATGTAGTGTTTCAAATCTGTAACTACACATAGTCTTTGATCTGTAGGATATGCTGAAAAAAACAATTTACACCCCGAGACTCCTGGTCTGCTCTGTTTTTGCAAGTCATAGACATAGAATGTAATTTCCTCTGTTGTCATTCCCATTCTGTCTACCCGTAATTTGTGTAATGTTTGTACTCTTTGGGCTGAGACTAAAGCCATTAACATGACTACTTTCATAGTGAGTTTGTCTAAAGACAAATTTGAGATGGGACTCCAATCCCTAAGTAGCGTGAGTACATCCCTCACATCCCAGATTTCCGTATATCTCGGTCTGGGAGGTTTAGCATTAAAGATGCCCTTCATGTATCTACAAATCAAGGGGTGTGATCCTAGAACCTGTTGTTTAGATGCTCTCGATAAATATGCAGAGAGGGCACTCCTCGCAGTGTTGATCGCACTATAACTTATATTAGCATCAAAATGTAATGTTGACAAAAATTCTACAACATCTGAAATGTCTGCAGTGTGGTAAGAAATGTTTTGTGTTGCACAAAACTGCTCCCATTTCTTAATGTAAGAAATGTACTGCTTCTGGGTACTATCCCTCCAGGATCCTGCAATTACATCCATAGTGCGATCTGATAGTCTCCTTCCGACATATGGCCTTTTTAGAATCTGCAAATCAACAAATCAATACAATCAGGTAAAGGATGAAAATCACCAGTTACAGGGTGCATGAGTAGGTTTTCTTGTCTTGAGATATGCATTATAGGTTCTGACCATTTTTAACACTAGTGGATACCATGGGCCAATCTGGGACCACCAACAATCCTGAAGCATTATCTTGTTTAATCTTCTGTAGACATCTACTGATAAGACAAAAGGGAGGAAATGCATATAAAAACATTCCACCCCAATTTAATGAAAATGCATCTACCCCTGTTGCACCTGGGTCCGGTTCCTACTAAACATATTGAGGTAACTGGTGGTTCAATCTGGATGCAAACAAGTCAATTTTTGGTTTTCCAAATTTTTGCACAATGTTAAGGAAAATGTCACGATTTAACATCCATTCTGTATTGTCATTAAATTTCCATGACCTAGTGTCTGCAATTATATTTAATTTACCTGGTGGATAAATTGCAGAAAGCCAAATGTCTCTCATAATGCACCAGTGCCAAATCATGTTTGCTAATCTGTCACATGCTTCTGACTTGATTCCACCCATATAATTGACATATGCTACTGCCGTAGTGTTGTCAATCTGAACCTGTACATGCAAATTTTGTACCTTGCGGCAAAGGGCTTTAAGCCCATGAAATACACTTAGTAATTCAAGATAATTAATGCCATGTGTCTCGAGCAAAGGTTCTTCCTCTGCATTCCATCTACCTCCACAGCTTGAGATGGTATCAGCAGCTCCCCCAACCTAGTGCACACATCGGTTTGTAGGATGATAGCTGGTGATTCAACCAGAATTTTTCTGTAAGAACAATGAACATTTTTAATCCACCATTTTATATCATCAATTGCTGTGTTTGGTAGTTGCATGGGTCTATCAAAATGCCCGGAACGTCTTTTCAATGCTAAGGCCTTTGCTTGCTGCAGTTGTTGGTAATGCAGTGGTCCAAGCTGAGCAGCTGGAAAAGAAGCATTTAGTTTGCCAAGTAGGCTTGCCACTTGCCTGATTGATGGTTGTTTGTCTGAAATTAGTTTGTTACAACCTTCAATTAGCTGCAGCTTCTTGTCCTTGGGTAAGGTCACAATCATGTGCTCTGAATTAATAGTGAACCCCAAGTAATCAATTATTTTGTTGGGTGTCAGTCTAGATTTATCTGGATGGATAAGGAAGCCCAAATTTTGAAATGTTAGTTTGACTTTTAAAACTGATGTTGTCGTTATGGCTTCAGTGTCTCCCACAATTAAAATGTCATCCAAATAAGCCATTATCAAATGGCCTTGGGCTCTTAACAATGCTAAGATTGGTTTTAGCAATTTTGTAAACAATCTAGGGGCTGAGGTTAAATCATTAGGCAATGCTTTGAATTGCCACTATTGATTCATCCAGACAAATTTCAAATATCTACGATCTTTAACATGCACGGCCACAGAGTAATATGCATCTTGGAGATCTATGCTTGCCATATAGCATTCTGTTGAAATTAAATGCAAAGCATTAGTAAATGTCTCCATTTTGAAATGTTTATACTGTACAAAAGGGTTGAGACTTGTAAGGTCTAAAATGATTCTACAGCCACCATTCTTTTTTGGTCTAGAAAAAATACTAGATATGAACTGGTGGTTTTGATAAATTGTTTTCTCAATTACCTCTTTTTTACTCAATATGTCAAGTGCTACTTGAATGATTCTATTCTCTTCTTTAGAGAAAGAATGTATTCGTCTTGGGATATGTTGAGTAGGGGGATTTTCATTTTGGTAGAATTCAATTCTAAACCCCATTATACTGCACAGTATATAAGCATCAGATGTTATTTTATGCCATTCTTTTAGGAAGAATTGTAACCTTCCCCCAATTTGTGAATAGGAAACATCTGATATGTTTCTATCAGAACCAGAACCACCTACCTCAGGGTTTGCTGTTGTCACTTTTTGTACCTTGCCCCTTGTGGGAATACCATGTCCTCCACGTCCTGGGGTCGTGCGCCAATAGCGTGTATGCGGGTACGAGCGACTTGTTCCTTCACCAGCTCCAGCCACCCTTCGGTATGGATATTGCCTTCGAACTGTTCTGCCAAAAATCGGTGGTTTCATCATACTGATCGTTTTTGATTCTTCGTTTAGAACTTTCAGTTTTTTGGCAAGACCTTCTCCAAAGAGTAAGTATGGCAATTGTATATTAGATGGTTTACAGAGCCCTGCAAACTTAGGATGTATGTTAGGTCTTATCGCAGTTTTACGAATACAATTTATTTCAAAATGTGCATTACGCATCATTCCCATAACACCCTGTTGTGACGTTGTCACATTTCCTTCTTCCAGGTCTCTGACAAATGCCGTAATGCTTGACCCCATTAATCTTAGTACCCGCTGTAACCTAATTTCTTGAGCGCGTACTGCGGTGCCCATATAACTCCATACTTCACTGTTGAGAGCTGGGACTCCTAGCAGAGCGCAATTCTGCGTGATTACACTCACCGCTTGGAGGGCTCTGCACCTCCTACCGCGGTCGCAGCGCAATGCGTCTGACGATATGATGCACGTGCGCCTGGACGGCCTTCTTCACGTAGTCACTCACGTGACTCCAAAGTAAAATTGCAACATAAAAGATGCTGAGAGGGATTGACTGGATGGATTCCAACAGGATATTTCCTCTAATGGGATATATGGTATTCAGTTACATGGTTACTGAAGGAAGAGTCATTGATTTAGGATGGAGATGAGGAAAATTGTTTTCTCTCAGAGTGTTATGATTACCGTGTCTGCACCAACCAGTGATCATCCCGCACACTAAAACTATCCTCCATACCAGGCACGTGCCATGAGTAATTACTGAGGCAGTCAGTCGGCTTTAAAAAAAATCTTAAACTGCGCATGCGCAGATTGTTCTCCTCTCCATAAAAATAAAGAATAAAAATAAAGAAAGTAACAATTCAATTTGCCCAAGGCTTCCAGATCTCCTTCATTCTGAATTACTGAATGGGTAGGGGGTGGAGGGTGACGGCAGGTGGAGAGATGGTGGGAAAAATGGGAGACCACTGGGGCAAGTTGAATCCATTGTGATCTTAATAAATGACTATACTAGTTCAAGGGACCAATTGGGGGGAGAGTTCCTTTCACAGCGTGTGGTGAGTCTGGCCAGGGGTAAAGTTGCGGGGAGCGTTGAGAAGGAGGGGGTCGGGGATCAACCCAGCAACTCACTCACTTACCGCTGCCGTGGCAATCCGGGCGCGGAGCCACCGCATTGTGGCCGGGGAGGGAAGTAGCTTGGGTGGCTGCGAGTGGCCGCCGGACCTCAGTGCCTTCTGCTGGCCCGCTCACCTCTGGCAGTGCTCTCCGTCTGAACAGTGAGGGGACCAGCTCAAGAGCAAAGATCAGTGGAGCGGGTCAGCGGGCGATGGATAACAGGACAGCGGGCAGTGGACACTACTGTGTCAGCGCGAACAAGGGACCAATTGAGGTTACTCGCACTGACACATGGAGTAACCTCCACTGCCCGCTGTCCTGTTATCCATCGCCCGCTGACCCGCTCTTGAGCTGGTTGCTCTGGCATGATCCCCACTGCCCTCCTTCTCAACGCTCCTGCCCTCCCGCAACTTTACTGCTGGCCAGACTCCGCACACGCTGTGAAAGGAACTCCCCCCCCCCCCCCCCCCCGCAGCGGCACTGTCCTTTTACAGCTGCTTGTGCTGCGCATGTGCCGTATACAGTCAACGCTGCAAAGGCAGAATTTCAGCTGCCTTCAGCTCTGCTTGAAATTGACGGCTTGAAGCAGCGTCCACGGCACGTGGGCTGCACACACTTTCCCGTATTACATGTGCTGCGCATGAAGGGCACGGAGAATTATGCCCATTATGCATCATTCTCCCGTGCCTTTACTATTTATATTTAATAATTATCATTTTATAATTTTAGTCAGGGTAGGCAGTGCCTACCTTGCCTACCCTGATGGCACGTGCCTGCTACATACTAGGGACAATTTTACCAAAGCCAATTAACCTACTAACCTGTGGGAAGGAACTGCAGATGCTGGTTTAAACTGAAGATAGACGCAAACTGCCAGAGTAACTAAGCGGGCAGGCAGCATCTCTGGATAGAAGGAATGAGTGAAATTTTGGGTCATGATCCTTCTTCAGACTAGTCAGGGGAGACGGAGATACATAGATAAGGATGTGTAAGGTGTGAAACTGGGACAAAGGGGATTAGGTCACGGAAATTGTAGAATAAATGATTGTTAGCTGGGAAAAGGTAACAACAAAGCAAACAAATATAAAATGTAGTCGGAGACAGTCAGACTGGTCAGAGAACTGGGAAGGGGGAGGGATGGAGAGCGAGGTAAAGCGAGGGTTACTTGAAGTTAGAGAAGTCAATGTTCATACTGCTGGGCGTGAGCTGCTCAAGAGAAAAATGAGGTGCTGTTCCTCCAATTTGCGCTGGGCCTCACTCAGGCAATGGAGGACTGAAATGTCAGTGTGGGAGTGGGAGGGGAAGTTCAAGTGTTTATAAACTTACAAATCTGTACGTCTTTGGAGTGTGGGTGAAAATCGGAGCACCCGGACAATACCTACACGGTCACAGTGACAACCTCTTGATTAGTACAGGTACCAAGGGTTATGGGAAGTAGGCAAGAGATAGGGTTAGGAGGGAGAGAAAGATCACCCTTGATTGAAATGCGGAGTAGATGGCTTAATTTTGCTCCTATCACTTATGACCTTATGATAACTTAAAAACTCTGTACAGACATCACCCGTAATCAGGATCGAACCTGGGTCTCTGGCGCAGTAAACCAGCATCTTCACCGCTACACCACTGTGCTTTGGGATTCAGATTCTTGAGGGTTCCTTCTCGATGAGGGTCAATAAATATATTCAGATATTTAAACCACGAGGACCTCGAGGGGTATGGGAAGAAAGTGTGAAAGTGGTGTTGTGACCAAAATTGAAACAGTCATCATCCTGTTTAATGATGAGGAAGATATTGAGGGTCCATTTGTCCTGTTGCTGCTCTTGTATGTCCATGAGGCATCTACATGAGGCGCTGTCTCAAGTAGGCAGTATCCATCGTCAAGGATCCCCACTATCAGGGCCATGCCCTCATTTTGTTGCCACCATTAGACGATAGAAGTCTGAAGCCCCACACCATCAGGGTCAGTTACTTTCCTGCAACTATACATTTCTTGAACCAACTTGCACAACCCAAATCCTACTTTGGCAACAACACGACAGAGCACCTCTGGCACTTACTCTGAACCTGTTTTCTAATTGTGTATATTTGTATTAATGTCTTGTTCTTGTTTTTTCACAGTCCTTTCCTTTTCTCTGTCTTGTACAATGTATCTGTAATTTATGTATAATTGAACTTTTTTGTGTGTTTTCTGAGTTTGTATGCCTGCAATGCTGCTGTAAACAAGATTTTCACTGAACCCATACCTCACAATCAGACTATAAAACATGGGAGCACAATTAGGCAATTTGGGCCATTGAGTCTACTTTGTCACTCGATCATGGCTGTTCTATTTGTCCCTCTCAACCACACTATCCTACTTTCTCCCCATAAAGTTTGATGCCCTGACATGGGTGTCCTTGTCTATCAGTCATTGAAAGTAACCATGCAGGTTTAGCAGGCAGTGAAGAAAGCAAATGGCATGCTGGCCTTCATAACGAGAGGATTTGAGTATAGGAGCAAAGCGGTCCTACTGCAGTTGTACAGGGCCCCGGTGAGACTACACCTGGAGTATTGTGTGTACTTTTTATCTCCTAATTTGAGTAAGGAGATTCTTGCAATTGATGGAGTGCAGCGTAGGTTCACCAGATTAATTTCGGGATTGCGGGGCTGACATTGCGGGATCGACTGGGCTTATATTCACTGGAATTTAGAAGGAAGAGAGTGAATCTTATAGAAACATATAACATTCTTAAGGGATTGGACAGGCTAGATGCAGGAAAAATGTTCCCATGTTGGGGGAGTCCAGATCCAGTGGTCACAGTTTAAGAATAAGGGGTAGGCCATTTAGGACTGAGATGAGGAAAAACTTTTTCACCCAGAGAGTTGTGAATCTGTGGAATTCTCTGCCACAGAAGGCGGTGGAGGCCAATTCACTGGACACTTTCAAGAGAGAGTTAGATATAGCTATTAGGGCTAACGGAATCAAGGGATATGGGGGAGAAAGCAGGAATGAGGTGCTGATTTTGGATGATCAGCCATGATCATATTGAATGGCTGTGCTGGCTCAAAGGGCCGAATGACCTACTCCTGTGCCTATTTTCTACATTTTTATGTTTAATCAAAAACCTACCAATCTCTGCTTCAAAAATTTAATGTGCACATGACAATAAACTTGACTTGACTTGACATAACCACCATCACCACACTAGCGGTAATCAAAGTTGTGGCTGAATTACTTAACATATTTCTCATTATGACTTGTTTTTGATTTCTTTGCAAGTAGAATGTCGAATTAATCAGTGTACACTGACATGTTGGCTGAATAATTGGTATCTTGTTGGTTAAGGATGGCACGTACGTGCATTTGATTACAAATCAATCCCCTTTGATGCAAGAATCTCTTTCCAAGTTCGTTCCAGCCCAGACGACAGACTAATTTTGTAAGCCGTTAAAGCCATCATTCAAAATTCAGGTCACAAAGCTATCAGATTGATGTGAGAGATCAGAATGTTTTAACCCATATGTTGTTGCTATAGCTTTATCACTGAGCTTTTTCAAACACATGACAATCAACTAAACTAAAGTAGACGTTTTTGTCTGTTCAATGTTTTACATTTTTATTTCTAATTTTAATAGGGCGGCACCATGGCGCAGCGGTAGAGTTGCTCCCTGACAGCGCTTACAGCGCCAAAGACCCGGGTTCGATCCTGGCTATGGGTGCTGTCCATATGGAGTTTCTACGTTCTCCCCATAGCTGCATGAGTTTTCTCCCACACTCCAAAGACATATAGGTTTGCAGGTTCATTGGCTTGGTATAAATGTAAAAATTGTCCCTAGTGTAGGGTTGTGCTAGTGTGCGGGAATCGCTGGACGGCGCGGACTCGGTGGACTGAAGATGCTTGTTGCTGCATTGTTTCTCTAAAACTAAAACCTAAATCAAAATGTAAAATTTTAAAACTTAAATATTGTCCATATTTTTGATAAAATTTATGAATGAATACCTTAAAATATGGGCCATTTTCACACCATGGTGTTTTGTATATAAATTATTATTACTCTGTGCTACAAGCCACATGATGATCATCTTTCCTACTTTAATATGTATGGTTTTATGAGAATCATTCTGCCCACTTCCAGTAATCCCATATATCCTATTCATGAAATTAATAATATATAAGTATTATCCAATGACGCCATCTCGTCATCAATTTCTTAATGCAGCAGAATACTTTTTTTAGACATACCCTAAACATAACCTCCAAAGACATTTCTATCTTCTGTTTTTGATTTGATTTTAGTTTTCAAATAGGTTGGCATAAAATAGATCAGAAAATGTCTCAGCGACCTCTATTATAGCCATTTTATGAAAGGCTAACAACTCGCAGGGTTGCCAGATAAGAGGCCAAAGTACATTTGATTCTTGTTGCAGTATAGTACTTAAACCAGGATCCCAACTGAGGGTGGTGAATCTGTGGAATTTATTTCCACAGAAGGCTGTCGGGGGCCATGTCAATGGATATTTTTAAGGCAGAGGTAGATGGATTCTTGATTAGTACGGGTGACAAGGGTTATAGGGAGAAGGCCGGAGAATGGTTTTAGGAGGGATAAATTGATCAGCCACGTTTGAATGTGGGAGTAGACGTGTCGAATAGCCTCATTCTGCTCCTGTCACTTATGAACATGAATTGATGAGGCTATTCAATGGGGGATGTTCCCACCTCATTGGATATCCTGTTGTTGCACATGTTGTAACAGCAACAAATATTTGTATTTACACAGCAATTTTCATGCAAGAAAGCATCTCAATAAATTTTCCAAATGCCAAACCAGAATGTCATAGAGTGAAAAAAACAAAGTGCTCGAGTAACTCAACAGGTTCAGCATCTCTGGAAGATCGAAGAAGGGTTCCAACCCAAAACGTCACCTATCCATGTCCTCCAGAGAAGCAGCCTGACCCTTTAAAATACCCCAACACTGAGATTCAGGAAAAGCTTTCCCCCTACACCTTCAGGCTATTAAACACTACAACCTCCAAATAAGCTCTAAACAACATAGACTTGGGTGCAATGGTTTTATCTTTTTGCACTATTATTGTTTGTTTGTTTGTTTTTGGGTTATGTGTGTGTATACACTGAACTTTATTATATTGTTTACAGAGTACCATGTCCTTTTGTGCTGCTGTAAGTAAGAATTTCATTGTTCAGTCTGGGACATATGACAATAAAACACTCTTGACTCTGGTGTTTTTTGTAAGCTAGCATCTACAATTCCTTGTATCTCTGTCACAGATACATACAGCAATCCAACACCAAACAGATCCTGCGGCCCGTCGAATCTTTGCTGACCACCAAAACATTCATTGTGCCAAATAAATATTTGGATGAATGAAAGGACTGACTTGAAGGGGGAAAGTCTATGTTTTTGGACATGGTGACTGCTAAGAATAGCTACTTGATGAAAAGCTACTTGAGGATGTTGCCCTGACTTGAGGGTCTGAGCTATAGGGAGAGGTTGAGTAGGCTGGGACTCTATTCCCTGGAGTGCAGGAGAATGAGGGGTGATCTTATAGAGGAACATACAATCATGAGACGAATAGACTGGGTAGATGCGTAGAGTCTCTTGCCCAGTTTCGGTGAATCAAGGACCATAGGACATAGGTTTAAGATGAAGGGGTAAATATTTAATAGGAATCTGAGGGGTAACTTTTTCACACAAAGGGTGGTGGGTGTATGGACCAAGCTGCCAGAGCAGGTAGTTGAGGTTGGGACTATCCTGAAGTTTAAGAAACAGTTAGATGGGTACATGGATAGGACAGTGTATAGGAAGGAACTGTAGATGCTAGTTTAAACTGAAGATACATACTTGTGTGTGTGGCAATAACTTGACTTGCCCTGACAATTGTTCTCAGTGGGCTCCTATATATTGGCAAGACTAAGAGCAGGCTGCACGATCCTTTTGCTGAACACCTATGCTCAGTTCGACTTGGCAAACACGAACTCCCGGTTGCCAAACATTTTAACTACCCTTCCCATTCCCATATTAACCTTTCTGTCCAGGGCCTCCTACACAATCAGAGTGAGGCCACACGCATACTGGAGGAACAACATTTCATATTTCATTTGGGCAGCTTACTGTACAACCCAGCGGTATGAACATTGATTTCTCTAACTTCAAGTAACCCCTGCATTCCCTCTCTCTCTCCCTCCCCCTCCCACCCCCTTCCCCCATGCTGGTCCTACTAGTCCTACTGTTCGTAGCCCTGTTTCCCTTCATTATCACCTCTTCCCCAGCCAACATTAAACCATCACGGGCTCCACGCTTCCTTGGTCATCTATTGCTGGACCTGATTTGTCTGGCCTTTTCCTACCTCTAGTTACCTCCCCCACCCCCCCACCCCCCACTAGTTTCACTGAAGAAGGGTTCCGACCCAAAACGTCACTCATCCTTTTTCTCCAGGGATGCTACCTGACCCGATGAGTTACTCCAGCACTTGGAGCACTATCTATTGACTTGAATATTCGCAGGGTGAGAAGTGTCATATGGTCACTAGTCTATGATTGCCTGCTGCCGACGAGGACTGCAAATTAATGAGAAAGACGTTCTTTATTTATATTTTAAAAAACGTTGTTGATTGATCCTTGTCTTTTTTGTGATGCCAGATACCAAGAAATTGCTGGCAATGACCTGGTGGTAACAACAATAAACAAACAAAATGTCAGCCAATATCAAGTGCAGAGAGTTTGTGCAAATTGCTGAAAAAACTATCTTGTAGTTTAGTGCACTGTGAGTCATCCTGTCAGGTGAGTAGGAAGAAAAGTTGACTTTGATTTCTCTGTTGTTCTATCATGTTTCATTAACTTTTACTTTCAAAATGAAATATTGTATGGTCGGTCATAAAAGGCTTCTCTAACTTCGTGCTACTAAATCAATTGTGTCACTGTGCTTGATGGAAAATAAAGGTGGAAGGGAAATTGTAATGTGCTTGGACTGCCAACCTCCCAATAATATATCACGTAGGAGGACAACTCAAGAAGATAAAAGGCTTTGGGATTAGGGAGAAATTAGCAAATTGCATTAAGACATGATTTTAAAAAAGTATTCAGTTTAGGTTAGTGTCATGTGTACTGAGGCACAGTGAAAAACTTTTGTTGTGTGCCAACCAGTCAGCAAAAGACAATACAAGTTCAAGTTCAAGTTCAAGTGAGTTTATTGTCATGTGTCCCTGTATAGGACAATGAAATTCTTGCTTTGCTTAAGCACACAGAAAATAGTAGGCATTTACTACAAAACAGATAAATGTGTCCATATACCATGATATAAATATATACACACATGAATAAATAAACTGGTAGTGCAAATAACAGAAAGTGGTTGCTAATAATCAGAGTTTTGTCAGAGCCAGGTTTAATAACCTGATGGCTGAGGGGAAGTAGCTATTCCTGAACCTGGTTGTTGCAGTCTTCAGGCTCCTGTACCTTCTACCTGAAGGTAGCAGGGAGATCAGTGTGTGGCCAGGATGGTGTGGGTCTTTGATGATACTGCCAGCCTTTTTGAGGCAGCGACTGCGATAAATCCCCTCGATGGAAGGAAGGTCAGAGCCGATGATGGACTGGGCAGTGTTTACTACTTTTTGTAATCTTTTCCTCTCCAGGGCGCTCAAATTTCCGAACCAAGCCACGATGCAACCGGTCAGCATGCTCTCGACTGTGCACCTGTAGAAGTTAGAGAGAGTCTTCCTTGACAATCCGACTCTCCGTAATCTTCTCAGGAAGTAGAGGCGCTGATGAGCTTTTTTGATAATTGCGTTCGTGTTCTCGGACCAGGAAAGATCTTCAGAGATGTGCACCCCCAGGAATTTGAAGTTCTTGACCCTTTCAACCATCGACCCGTTGATATAAATGGGGCTGTGGGTCTCCCTCCTACTCCTTCCAAAGTCCACAATCAGTTCCTTGGTTTTGCTGGTGTTGAGGGCCAGGTTATTGCGCTGGCACCATATGGACAGTTGCTCGATCTCTCTTCTGTATTCTGACTCATCCCCATCAGTGATACGCCCCACAATAGTGGTGTCATCAGCGAACTTGACGATGGAGTTCGCACTGTGGTTCGCTACGCAGTCATGGGTATAGAGTGAGTACAGCAGGGGGCTGAGCACGCAGCCTTGAGGTGCTCCCGTGCTGATTGTTATCGAGGCTGACACATTTCCACCAATACGAACAGACTGTGGTCTGTGGATGAGGAAGTCGAGGATCCAGTTGCAGAGGGATGCGCAGACACCCAGTTCTGCGAGTTTGGTACCCAGTTTGGAGGGGATGATTGTGTTAAATGCCGAGCTGTAATCAATGAATAACAGCCTGACATATGAGTTTTTGTTGTCCAAGTGGTCCAGTGCGGAGTGGAGGGCCAGCGAGATCGCATCCACCATTGATCTGTTGTGGCGGTACGCGAACTGCAGTGGGTCCAGGTTTTTGTCGATGTAGGAGTTGATTTGCTCCATGATCAACCTCTCAAAGCACTTCATCACCACCGGCGTTAGTGCCACTGGTCGATAGTCATTGAGGCACGTCACCTTACTCTTCTTGGGCACCGGTATAATTGATGCCCTTTTAAAGCAGGTGGGGACCTCAGACCTCAGAAGTGAGAGGTTGAAAATGTCCGTAAAAACTCCCGCCAGTTGGTCCGCACAGGTTTTTAGAACACGGCCGGGTATACCATCAGGTCCAGGTGCTTTTCGAGGGTTCACCCCTCTGAAGGATTTCCTGACATCGGCCTCTGTGACTGAGACTGAAATGCCATCACAGCGAATGGGGGATCGGGAAGGCACATCAGTATTCTCCCTGTCAAAGCGTGCGTAAAACGCATTGAGCTCGTCAGGGAGTGATGTTACACCGGCATTCGAGCTGCCTCCTGGTTTTGCCTTGTAGGAGGTGATTGCATTCAGACCCTGCCACAGCTGCCGAACATCTGTCTCGTCCTCCAGTTTGGAGCAGAAGTCCCTTTTGGCCTTTTTGATGGCCTTACCAAGGTCGTATCTGGTCTTCATGTAGGCCACTGTATCGTTGGATGTGAATGCCCTGTGTCTGGACTTCAGGAGATTGCGGATCTCAAAGTTCATCCAAGGTTTCTGATTGGGAAACACTCGGAAGGTTTTTGTAGGGATGCAGTCCTCCACACATTTCTTTATGAAGTCTGTAACGACTGTGGCATATTCGTTCAAGTCCGTTGCCGAGTCCTTGAGCATTGGCCAGTCTACAGACTCCAAACAGTCCTGGAGTTGTTCTTCTGCCCCCCCCGACCAGCTCTGTGCTGTCCTCACTTCTGGGGGTGCGCTCTTTAATTGCTGCTTGTAGGCAGGAAGAAGCAGCACCGCGGTATGGTCGGACTTACCGAAGTGAGGGCGAGGGATAGAACGATAGGCATTCTTGATGGTGGTGTAGCAGTGGTCGAGGGTGTTAGGTCTTCTGGTGCAGCAGGAGACATGTTGGTGGAAGTTGGGGAGTGATTTCTTGAGGTTCGCCTTATTGAAGTCCCCAGCAATGGTGGTAAATGCCTCGGGGTAAGACGTCTGGTGTTTGTTGACCACGGTTTTTATATTGCATTACAATGATTACAATGATTATATTGCAAACATGATTACAATCGAGCCTTTCACATTGTACATGGTAAAGGGAATAACGTGAATAATGTTTAGTGCAAGATAAAGTCTAGTAAAGTATGATCAAAGATAGCCCGAGGATCTCCAATGAGGTAGATAGTAGTTCAGGACTGCTCTCTAAGTTGGTGATAGAATGGTTCGGTTGCCTGATACCTGGGGAGGTTGTGATGGGTTGTCAGGTGTCAGGGAGATCTTTTGTCATGTGCTAATCAATCAGCGGAAAGACAATACATGATTACAATCAAGTTGTCCATAGTGTACAGATACATGATAAAGTGAATAATGTTTAATGCAATATAAAATCCAGTAAAGTGCAATGAATGATATTCTACTACAAACCCACTACTACATTCTACTACAAACCCACTGAATCCCGTAGCTATCTTGGCGGCACTTCTTCCGACCCTGCTTCCAGTAAAGACTCTATACCCTACACCCAATTCCTCCGTCTATGCCCTAGTATGGAACTGAGGTGTTCTATACTAGGGCATTGGAGATGTCCTCATCCTTTAGGGAACGGGGATTCCCCTCTTCCATTATCGATGAGGCTCTCACTAGTGTCTCCTGTATATCCCGCAGCTCAGCTCTTACTCCCCACTCCTATTCGTAACAAGGACAGAGTCTCCCTTGTCCTCACCTTCCACCCCATCAGCTGTCGCATACAACATATAATCCTCAGACATTTTCGCCATCTTCAACGGACCACATCTTCCCTTCTCCTCCCCTTTCTGCTTTCCGCAGAGACTGTTGCCTCCGTAATTCCCTGGTCAATTCATCCTTTCCCATCCAAACCATCCCCTCCCCTGGTACTTTCCGCTACAACCGCAGGAGATGCAACACCTGTCCCTTTACCTCCCCCCTTGACTCCATCCAAGGACCCAATCAGTATTTCCAGGTGAGGCAGAGGTTTACTTGCACCTCCTCCAACCTCATCTACTGCATCCGTTGTTCCAGGTGGCAACTTCTCCACATTGGTGAGACCAAGCACAGGCTCGGCGATCGTTTTGCTGAACACCCACACTCTATCCGTCGTAACCAACCTGATCTCCCGGTTGCTCAGCACTTCAACTCCCCCTCCCATTCCCAATCTGACCTTTCTGTCCTGGGCCTTCTCCATTGTCAGAGTGAGGCCCAGCGCAAATTGGAGGAACAGCACCTCATATTTCGCTTAGCTAGTTTACACCCCAGCAGTATGAACATTGATTTCTCTAACTTAAGATAGCCCTTGCTTTCTCCATCCTCCCCCTCCTCTTCCTTGTTCTCCTTCAAGTCCTATTGTCTCCGCCCATTTTCTATATATTTGCCGCCCCCCCCCCCCGACGTCTGTCTGAAAAAGGGTCTCGACCAGAAATGTCACCCATTCCTTGTCTCCATCGATGCTGCCTCACCCACTGAGTGATTCCAGTATTTTGTTTCTACCTTCGATTTTATCTAGCATCTACAGTTCTTTTTCATGCAATTAAAGATAGTTCGAGGGTCTCCAATGAGGTTGATGGTAGCTCAGGAATGCTCTCTCGTAGTTGTTTATAGAATGGTTCAGTTGCCTGATAACAGTTGAAATGAAACAGTCCCTGAATCTGGAGTTGTGCGTTTTCACACTTCTATACCTCTTGCGTGATGGGTGAGAGGAAAAGAGAGAGTGACCGGGATGAGACTATTCTGAACTATTGGTGGACAAGGCCTAGACCAATAAGTAGGAAGAGGGCTGCACAGTGGTGTAGCGGTAGAGCTGCTGCCTTACAGTGCCAGAGGCCCGGGTTTAACCCTGACTACGGGTGCAGTCTGAACGGAGTTTGTACGTTCTCCTTGTGACCGCCTGAGTTTTCTCTGATTGGTCCAGTTTCCTCCCTCACTCCAAAGATGTACAGGTTTGTAGGTTAATAGTAAGTTTAAACGAGAACTTACCAGTTTGAAGTTTGATCTTTATTTTATGAGGAGTAACGTTCAGGGATTACGTGAAGACCCCGTCCAGTGCGCATGCGTGTCATTCTTCAAAGCAGCAGTGTGAAATCACAGAAAACATTTGTTGAAATGAACATAGTAAGATAAGAGAACCATAATACCTGTTGAACTTTATGATAGAGGGCTGGGAGCAGAGGGCACGTAATCCCTCAACGTTACTCCTCATAAAATAAAGATCAAACTTCAAACTGGTAAGTTCGCGTTTAATCTTATATTTTACTTCGGAGTCACGTGAGTGACTACGTGAAGATTTTAAAGCTCTGTGATTTCATGCCGTGGAATCAAGTCCAGGCGTCATACACTGCATCAGTAGGCCAATGATGAGTGAGCATTAAGAATGCATTCAGACATGACATAGATATAGACATGTTGATGCTATAAATGAACAATAGTGGCAATAGTAACCTCCCTCAACCTGGAGGAAGTATGAACCATACCTAACATAGAGTTGGCAAATACCCCTGTTCTAGCAATAGGTTTATTCTGAATATTTGGATAGATCAGTAGTTTGACCATCCTGCAACCGCTAGGATGTGGTCCATCCCTGCTGCTGAGATATAGCGGTCCTGGTTGAGTGAGACTCAATGTCAATGTACACCCCTGTATATGCCAGACCCATATAACCATCTGGAGAAGGTTCGTAGTGATACCTTCTAACAAGATTTTATGTAACTTATAATATTGCTGTCAGTCTATAAAGCTCTTAGGAACCTTGACATACTGGTGTAAATGCGTGATCACATGCAACCCAAGGTCCATGGGGTATGTAACTCTAGTTTGGTCTTATGTCCCTGTCTAATCTGCTTGATTAATCATAAACAAACATGTTATAATAGCTCTCAGATATGATCATCCTATCCAGTGTTGCAATGACTGGACCCATAACCCTGTACTCAGTGTCATGGCGTAATTACTAGTACGTGAGTATGACCATGGGCAGGGATGTTGCTGATGCCCATCGGTGAAATGATGTAGTACAATGTTAACAACCCATATCTCTGCGTCCCAAACCTGGGAGGTTTTAAGCTGACGGTACCTTCATTCTCTGGATATCAGAGGGTGAGAACCGGACAGAGTGGTTTATGTACTCATCAGCCAAATGATTAGGAGGTACTTAAGGCACAGTAATGGAATAGTAACTTAATGTTATAATCCCATAAAACTGAATTTTAATGTGTCAGTCATCCGTGCCGTGTAAAACGTAAGGAAGCATAAACAATGCTTCCCATCTCCTATGCAGATTGCTGCTATATGGTGCTATCCCTGCAATCTGTAGTGAGCACTCTAACGCTTATGGTTTGACAACCCAAGCCGCAGAAACGATCTCTCAGAGTCTGTGAGTCTATGATTGATTATATCATGCAGAGGATGGTTTCAACATCACAACTGAACCAGCATCTTTTTATCCGGAATTAACCATGTAAGGTTTTATGTTCATTCTTCGCCTCAGCAGGAGCCATAGGTGTATAACCCAGGCAGGCACTATGAAAACCCGGAAGCGGGAATCTTGCTGAATTTTGCAAAACCCATCTATTGAGGCCAAATGGAGGAAGACATAAAAGAACATTCCTTCCTAGTGTAGCGAGAATGCACCCTTCGCCACTGTATGCCTCATTCTCTGTTGATTGAAACTGGATGCAAGCAACTCAATAGTTAGTGTTCTATCAATCCACATTGTCATTAAATACTTTGTGATATTCATTCTGTGTTGTCATTGATTTTGCATAATAATACACCAGTGCTAAATGTGGTTTGGTAAAACTATCACCGGATACTTTGATTTGATTGTACCTTTGTGATTAACATATACCACCACCAAAGTGTATCACCTTGGACTTGTGCATGCCTTATATGCATATCTACACACTCTTTAATGCCCAGAATGCACCTGGTGTCCATTGGCAGTTGATACCATGACTGAACACTTGATGATTCATGCTAATCCCATCTGCCTCCGTAACTAGAGATGGTATTAGTAAATTACCCATCTTTGGGCAATAGCATCAGTTTGGAAATGACTGAAGATTTACGGATAAGAGGTTTTAGTGGAGCAAAGCTGTCCATTATAGTGACTTTGATTGTTTCAGCTAAAAATAGCAGAGGTCTAATTTTTATCTCAGAGCTGATCCCAGACCAATAAATGGATGATTGTATCCCAACAATCAATAGTTTCAGTTGGTATCAACTTAATTTAAATTTAACTGGACGGGTGTGAACCAATTCCTCAAATATAGCTATGTGGCTGATAAGGCTAATTTAGTAAAATACAGTATGTTCAATATCATCCAGATTGGCCATGCTACTTATTTGTTAGCTCTGTGCAGTCGAAGCACTGATAGTAGTGATTTGGTAAATAATCTGGAAACTCGAGTTAGCCCATTTTGTAACGCTACTGAGTGAATCGTTGCCTCATCCGGTTAAATTTCAAATATCTTCAACCCTGTGAGTGGAAATGATCACATGGAAGTTATTCAGAAAAGTCTATATTGCACATGCGGTTTGAGGCTGTTGACAATGATCAGTCCACATCCCATTCTTGTGAGCCTTGTCTTGAAAGGCAACTCCAACCATACCTGTGTGCAGTATAAACTAATCTAGTGTTTTCCCAAACCAGTGTAAATATTCAAACCAGTTTAATATTACCAACTTGTACCCGTGACTGGGGACATCATCGATGAGGTTCCATACCTTTATCCGAATTGGAGGACTTATGCAACCCGACCAGGAGCTGCCTCAAACATGTGTGCATGATTACATCTGCTCCTGGAGGTAGAGGAGCTCGCGTACGAGGTTGGCGCATCTTCCAACGAAGGCCGTTCTGGGCTGCGGCCTAAAAAAGACCTTTGTCCTGGTTGTATGGCCTTCAAGCTTTCACCAGCTTCAGTTCATCTAGGTTTGCTGGTGGGTGCGTAGGGGTGCTGCCGTCGAAGATGTGAGGTCTTGCGTGATGATGTGGCCTTCCTGAACCCGACGCCACTCGTCGAGCTCCTGCTGCTGGTAGTGTTGTTCCTGCACCCCCTGCACACTTGTGGTTTCTTCAGCCAAACCCCTGTCTTCAGAGTCAGCCCAGAAGTGACTCCTAATACACCCCTCTGTCGAGGGAGTTGCATTATGCAGCCCTCAATAAGGTGCTGCTATGGGCGTCCAATGACCCCCTGGTGGCTAGGCTCCATATACCGGAGCATGTCACATTGGAGCTTCTGATCCATCAACCGCTCCATGCGGGATATGCGATCCCAGTTGCTCCCGCCGTGTCCATTCCTGTAACATATTCTCACAAAACAGCACACAATGACGTTCGAGTAAGGAATTTACCTGCATGTCCTTTTAAAACCTTCTGCTGTGGGCAACACTCCTCCCGAGCCTGGTCTCGTGGTCGTGGTTTGTTACAGGTGGGGTTCCTCTGTGGTCCTTGTAGAAACACTCCATTGTGGGTTACTTCTCCCCCCCCAGCTTTTTCTCCGCGGTCCCTTATAACAGGGCTTCTCCACGGTGTTCTCCAGCTGGGGCTTTCTTTCCTCCCCCCCCCCCATCTGGGTATCCCCGCAGTAACGGCAGCCGTGATATCCCCGCGGTCCCTATCAAAGGGATAGCCGCAATTTACAAAGTCGGGGGGGGGGGGGGTTATCCTGCTTCGGGGAGGCGGTATACTTACTGCCGTCTGCTCTTGCATCCCGCAGTCTACAGAGCGGGTTCTCGGTCGCTCCCCGTATTCTACGGTCTCCGGAGCGGCTGTCAAGGTGTCCCCGGCACCAATATGAAGCCGCTGGCACCATTGCCAGCGGCTCGAAGGTGAATCCACCGCCGTCCGCTCCCCGTTTCCCGCGGTCTCCGGAGCGGCTATGCAGGTGCCCCCTGCACCAATATGAAGCCGCTGGCTCCGCAGCCAGCGGCTCGAAGGCGAATCTGCTGCCGTCCGCTCCCCGCGGTCTCCGGAGCGGTTCTGCAGGTGCCCTCCCCGGCACCAATATGAAGCCACTGGCTCCACAGCCAGCGGCTCGAAGGCGAATCCCCGCCGTCCGCTCCCCGCATCCCGCGGTCTCCCGAGCGGGTTCTCCACCATATGAAGCCGTTGGTTTTGCTGCCAGCGGCTCAATGGTGAATTTACAGCCGCTCGCTACCCGCATTCAGCGGTTCCGAGCGTCTAGGCCCGTGGGCAGGATTCCCCGTGACCAGGGTTCCCTGAAGTTCGTGACTGGGGTTTCCCCTCCGTCCCGACTTAGCCCCGGACTTTAAGCAAGACCTCTAAGTAGATGTTCCTGCAAGAAGATTTAACCTGAAAGTATTTTAAATACTTACCTCAGATCTGTTGTTGGCAGGAGAATCACTTCACCCTGCCAGTCGTCACGCAATGCGATAGACGATATGGACACGCATGCGTACTGGACGGGGTCTTCACGTAGTCATTCACGTGACTCTGAAGTAAAATTGGCTTTGGTAAGTTGAAGATTGGCGCTAGTGTGTAGGATAGTGCCAGTGTACGGGGTAGTTGGAGATCTGCGTGGACTCGGTGGGCCGAAGGGCCTGTTCTCGCTTTTGACTTTTCTAAAGTCTAGATGGAAATTGGAGAGTTCAATATGTATGCGTACAATTGTGGAGATGGTGTCTTAATGACAAATGGTAAGGACTTAACTTAGTAGGGTCTTACTCCAATGGAATGATGTGAAGACTTAATTATCCTAGCATTAAACAGCCAGTCACTCCTGAGACAACTATAGAACTATAGCTTCCCTGCAGATGCCGCAATAAAACTGGTGCAAAGATAATTTAATTCATGTCCTACCCTCTCCATCTCCTCTCTGAAGTCCAAACTGTCGTGTTCGTGCAAGCTTTCAATGTGAACAAGTCCACAGTAATTAGTTGGAAATTCATGTATTTTGTCAATACACTATTGATATAAAAAGTAGGCAATAATTAATTGGATACAAAATTGGACCAAAGGACAGTTATTGAACAAACTTTATAATTCCCTTGGGCATAATTATTTTGACATGGATCATACCAACCCAATCACAAGATCCCGAAATCTTATTATCCCCCTGCAGTTGTCATTGATAATATAGATTTTTCTCTGCGTCATTACATAGTTGGCCTCCTTCAGTCATGACTGACCATGGGTGATGCATCCTAGTTTGCAGGTGATGTGTGGTCGGATGCAAGCCTGGGCGATGTCATATGGAGGACAGGCTGTTGCCCACGCAGCACGCCCCCCCTCTCCACGTCGCTGATCGATCCAAAGGAACAACAGGGTCATTACAGTTTGGCACTAGCGCCGTCGCAGGAGCAGCCAGAGTGAGGTTATAGACAACGACGAACTGCCTTCGGGGCTCCGACTCCGGATTTTCTTGAGGTTTACTCCAGGAGCCTTTTCCATGACTGGATATGGCCACAAGGCAGTGGAGGTTTTAAATCAGAATTTTCCCTCTCCTAGATGAACTGCCTTCCCAGGCTGACGAGCCCCATCTGCCGAGACTCATGGGGGCGGGAGCGTCTACCTTCCCGTGCAGGTCTATAGCACCTGCCCACGTCATTACAAACCAAAGGAAATTTATAGCCTTTTCAATGTAAGAGACTCTATTGTGCTTTTATTCTACGTACCTATAATTCTGAATGACCGTGAATGCAGAACTAGTGGTGACCAAATTGCTTGAACTGCCCAGGTGAAATAAAATCTAAAACATAGAAACATAGAAACATAGAAAATAGGTGCAGGAGTAGGCCATTCGGTCTTTCGAGCCTGCACCGCCATTCAATTTGATCATGGTTGATCATCCAACTCAGTATCCTGTACCTGTCTTCTCTCCATACCCCCTGATCCCTTTAACCACAAGGGCCACATCTAACTCCCTCTTAAATATAGCCAATGAACTGGCCTCAACTACCTTCTGTGGCAGAGAATTCCACAGATTCACGACTCTCTGTGTAAAAATGATTTTCTCATCTCGGTCCTAAAAGACTTCCCCCTTATCCTTAAAGTGTGACCCCTTGTTCTGGGCTTCCCCAACATCGGGAATAATCTTCCTGCATCTAGCCTGTCCAACCCCTTAAGAATGTTGTACGTTTCTATAAGATCTCCCCTCAATCTTCTGAATTCCAGCGAGTACAAGCCAAGTCTATCCAATCTTTCTTCATATGAAAGTCCTGCCATCCCAGGAATCAGTCTGGTGAACCTTCTCTGTACTCCCGCTATGGCATAAATGTCTTTCCTCAGGTTAGGAGACCAAAACTGTACGCAATACTCCAGGTGTGGTCTCACCAAGACCCTGTACAACTGCAGTAGAACCTCCCTGCTCCTATACTCAAATCCTTTTGCTATGAATGCTAACATACCATTCACTTTCTACACTGTCTGCTGCACCTGCATGCCTACTTTCAATGACGGGTGTACCATGACACCCAGGTCTCGTTGCATCTCCCCTTTTCCTAATCAGCCACCATTCAGATAATAGTCTACTTTCCTGTTTTTGCCACCAAAGTGGATAACCTCACATTTATCCATATTATACTGCATCTGCCATGCATTTGCCCACTCACCCAGCCTATCCAAGTCACCTTGCAGCCTTCTAGCATCCTCATCACAGCTAACACTGACCCCCAGCTTCGTGTCATTCACAAACTTGGAGATGTTGCATTCAATTCCCTCATCCAGATCATAAATATATATTGTAAATAGCTGGGGTCCCAGCACTGAGCCTTGCGGTACCCCACTAGTCACTGTCTGCCATTCTGAAAAGGACCTGTTTACTCCTACTCTTACTTCCTGTCTGCCAGACAGTTCTCTATCCACATCAATACTGAACCCCCAATACCGTATGCTTTAAGTTTGCATATTAATCTCTTATGTGGGACCTTGTCGAAAGCCTTCTGAAAGTCCAGATATAACACATCCACTTGTTCTCCCTTATCCACTCTACTAGTTACATCCTCGAAAAATTCTATAAGATTCGTCAGACATGATTTACCTTTCATAAATCCATGCTGACTTTGTCCAATGAATTCACCACTTTCCAAATGTGCTGCTATCCCATCTTTAATAACTGACTCTAGCAGTTTCCCCACTACCGATGTTAGACTAACTGGTCTGTAATTCCCCGTTTTCTCTCTCCCTCCCTTTTTAAAAAGTAGGGTTACATTAGCTACCCTCCAATCTTTAGGAACTACTCCAGAATCTAAAGAGTTTTGAAAGATTATCACTATTGCATCCATTATTTCTGGGGCTACTTCCTTAAGTACTCTGGGATGCAACTTATCTGGCACTGGGTATTTATCGGCCTTTAATCCATTCAATTTACCTAACACCACTTCCCGGCTAACCTGGATTTCACTCAGTTCCTCCATCTCATTTGACCCCCGGTCCCCTGCTATTTCCGGCAGATTATTTATGTCTTCCTTAGTGAAGACAGAAACAAAGTAGTTATTCAATTGGTCTTCCATGTCCTTGTACCCCATGATCAATTCGCCTGTTTCTGACTGCAAGGGACCTACATTTGTTTTAACTAATCTTTTTCTCTTCACATATCTATAAAAACGTTTGCAGTCAGTTTTTATGTTCCCTGCCAGTTTTCTTTCGTAATCTATTTTCCCTTTCCTAATTAACCCCTTTGTCCTCCTCTGCTGGACTCTGAATTTCTCCCAGTCCCCTGGTAGGCTGCTTTTTCTGGCTAATTTGTATGCTTCATCTTTTTTTTTGATACTATCCCTGATTTCCCTTGTTATCCACGGATGCACTACCTTCCCTGATTTATTATTTTGCCAAACTGGGATGAACAATTGTTGTAGTTCATCCATGCAGTCTTTAAATGCCTTCCATTGCATATCCACCGTCAACCCTTTAAGAATCAATTGCCAGTCTATCTTGGCCAATTCACGTCTCATACCCACAAAGTTACCTTTCTTTAAGTTCAGGACCCTTGTTTCTGAATTAACAATGTCACTCTCCATCCTAATGAAGAACTCAACCAAGGGGCCATGCACGACAAGACTGCTAACTAACCCTTCCTCATTACTCAATACCCAGTCTAGAATAGCCTGCTCTCTCGTTGGTTCCTCTACATGTTGGTTTAGAAAACTATCCCGCATACATTCCAAGAAATCCTCTTCTTCAGCACCCCTGCCAATTTGATTCATCCAATCTATATGTCGATTGTTTTACTTTTGTTGCACGCATTTCTAATTTTCTGTTTGATGCCATCCCCAACTCCACTACTACTGTTAGGTGGCCTGTACACAACTCCCACTAATGTTTTCTGCCCCTTAGTGTTTCGCAGCTCTACCCATATCGATTCCACATCCCCCAAGCTAATGTCCTTCCTTTCTATTGCGTTAATCTCCTCTCTAACCAGCAACGCTACCCCACCTCCTTTTCCTTTCTGTCTATCCCTCCTGAATATTGAATATCCCTGGATGTTCAGCTCCCAGCCTTGGTCACCCTGGAGCCATGTCTCCGTGATCCCAACTGTATCATATTCATTAATAATTATCTGCACATTCAACTCATCCACCTTATTACGAATGCTCCTTGCATTGAGACACAAAGCCTTCAGGCTTGTTTTTACAACACTCTTATCCCTTATACAATTATGTTGAAAAGTGGCTCTTTTTGATTTTTGCCCTTGATTTGTCTGCCTGCCACTTTTACTTTTCACCTTGTTACCCATTACTTCTACCCTCATTTTACACCCCTCTGTCTCTCTGCTCTTGCACCCATCCTCCTGCCACATTAGTTTAAATCCTCCCCGACAGCACTAGCAAACACTCCCCCAAGGACATTGGTTCCATTCCAGCCCAGGTGCAGACCGTCCTGTTTGTACTCGTCCCACCTCCCCCAGAACTGTTTCCAGTGCCCTAGAAATTTGAATCCCTCCCCCTTGCACCATTTTTCAAGCCAGTATTATGGTCAAAATACTTTCTTACCTATGTTGAATGTTCCTTTGAAGCTCTTCTTCAATGCTCCTTTGAATGCTGGAGTAACTCAACGGGGCAGGCAGAATCTCTGCAGACAAGGAATGAGTAATGCTGCCGTTCCCGCCAAGTTACTCTAGCAACTTCTGTCTATCTTCAGTGTAAACCAGCATCTGCAGTTCCTTCCCACACATTTCTTCAAGTCAACCTTGTTTCTTTAGGTTGAGTTTTAATGTGCATAAAATGACAATGAAAATGACGAAGAGACATTAAGAAGTAAATGTATTTTGGTCATTTTAAATTGGAGGGGACTCAAGAACTTAAGAAATCGAAACTGACAATAGACAATAGACAATAGGTGCAGGAATAGGCCATTTGACCCTTTGAGCCAGCACCGTCATTCAATGTGATCATGGCTGATCATCCACAATCAGTACCCCGTTCTTGCCTTCTCCCCATACCTCCTGACTCCGCTATCTTTAAGAGACCTATCTAGCCCTCTTTTGAAAGTATCCAGAGAACTGACCTCCACTGCCCTCTGAGGCAGAGAATTCCACAGACTCACAACTCACTGTGTGAAAAAGTGTTTATTCGTCAAAATTGCTTACCCCTTATTCTTAAACTGTGGCTCCTTGTTCTGGACTCCCCCAACATCAGGAACATGTTTTCTGCCTCTAGCGTGTCCAAACCCTTAATAATCTAATATGTTTCAATAAGATAACCTCTCATCCTTCTAAATTCCAGAGTTTACAAGTCCAGCTGCTCCATTCTCTCAGCATAAGACAGTCCCGCCATCCCAGGAATTAACATTGTGAACATAGTAAGAAAGTCCATCCTCAAATTTGGAGACCAAAAGTGCACACAATACACCAGGTGTGGTCTCATTAGGGCCCTGTTCAACTGTAGAAGGACCTCTTTGCTCCTATACTCAAATCTTGTTGTGAAGGCCAACATGCCATTCACTTTCTTCACTGCCTGCTGTACCTGCATGCTTACTTTCATTGCCTGATGAACAAAAAACATCTTGAAAACCTTTGCCATTCTCTCATCTAAAGTGCTAATGATGCCTATTTGTTGGGGGTAGATTCAACGGTTATGTTGGTAGACTTTTGGGCACTGAGTGGATCAAGAATATGGAACCAGGAGTGGGATTGGTATGTGGATGGGGTGGAGTGGGAGAAGTAGAATGAAATGCGATCTCAGCCACACTTTTATAAGCTCGTAAGTTTATAAGTTCTAGGAACCGACTTAGGCCATTCGACCCATCCAGTCTACTCAGCCATTCAATCATGGCTGATCTATCTTTCCCTCTCACCCCATTCTCCTGCCATCTCCCCATAACCCCCGACACCCGTACTAATCACGAGTCTGTCAATTTCCACCTTAAAAATATCCATTGACTTGGCCTCCACAGCCGTCTATGGCAATAAATTCCACAGATTCACCACCGTTTGACTAAAGAAATTCTTCCTCATCTCTTTTCCAAAGGTACGTCCATCTCTCCCACTAGTGGAAACATCCTCTCCACATTTAGTCTATCCAGGCCTTTCACTATTCAGTAAGTTTCATTGAGGTCCTCTCTCATCCTTTAAACTCCAGCGAGTACAGGCCCAGTGCTGTCAAACGCTCTTCATACATTAACCCAATCGTCCCTGGGATCATTCTTGTGTTTTATTGACAGGTGGAGCAGGACTGGAGAATAATGTTGTGTCCTCCTCTTTTTTAATGTTTCCACATTCTTCTCAAAGTATTAATTTTTTGAAGAAACTCTTATTGTTGTGAAAATGGATGAACAATTTGAAAGCTTCGGTTTTTCGATATTGTTTATCATAAAATAAACCAGCACTCTTTCCAAAAGCACAGGTCAATGTTTATTTATGATTTACCATGATAGTGATGTTTGTAATAGAAATATTTTATATAAAATTGGTTGGCAAAGTTTTTCCCAACTCAGTTTTTCCCAACTCACATCAAATGATGTTGCGGCATTCAGCACTCAGTTCAATACATTATTGACTTACAATCGCAGTGTTTTGTCTGTGTATAAAATGTTTAATCCCTGGCTACCACTAGTGTCAAATAATTGTTTTCCTTCTCTTCCATATCAAAGAGACTGTCACAATATGAAACTTGTGTGAATTCAGAATTAGTTTAGTCGGCAACAGACAGAGGGTAGAAAAATGGTCTATTATATTATTGTTGCAGATGAACACATTCTTCTAATGGTTCAAAGAGGGGAAAATAACATTCTGCTATATAATTGGCCCAATGGGACTAAAATCATGAGGACTGGCTTGATCCAAAGGCTGATCCTGTCTGCGTTTGGTGGTGAGTGGGAGGTGAGTGAGTGATGATGTTGCAGGGCAGAAGGGAATTACTGATTAAACTGCTCCATTTTTAAATCTGATGTCAGCTATCGCAGCCAGTAAATTCAGTCAATACCCAAACACTACTGTGACAGATTGTCAGACTGGATTGTCATTGGAGTTTGATTTTGGAATAAAAGTAATCACAGTTGATAACTATTCACGGCTTGCTGTATCTCCAGTGCAAGGACATTTATAATCCTGGGACGTGGACAGGGTACTTCTGAGTCCTGAGAAAACTGCGTCACATGTGACCAAATATGGGGAGGCTAAAAAAGATAAATCCTCTACCATGGCCTGCATTTTTGTTACCATGGTAACAGTTAGGCAGATTCTGGTATGAAAGTAGTATGCAGCTTCACTGTACTTTTTTTTGCATTCAGCAGATAGTGTTATGGAAACATGGGACATAGAGAACAAGAGCAGGAGTTGGCAAATTAGATCTTCAAGCTAGGTTCATTATTAAATACTATCATAGCCACTCTGGAACTCTTTTATATCTAGAAATCTATCCAAATCCTTCTTAATTGCATTCAATAACTTGGGTCTCTGCTGCCTACTGTCACAGAATTCTATGGTTCACCACTCAATGAGTGAAGAACATCGAACATAGAATGGTGCAGCACAAGAACAGGCTCTTCTGTCTACTATGTCTGTGCTCAACATGATCCCGACCAACTCTTATCCATAACTCTCCATTCCCTGCATATCCACATACCTATCCAAAAGTCTCCTAAATGCCACTATCGTATCTGCCTCAACCATCAACAAGTCTAAAGTCAAAAGTTTAGCCAGGGAAACATGTTCCCCACACCTAATCTGTGCATCCTGTCAGAATTTAATATGTTTCAATGAGATTCCCTCACATTATTCTAAACATGAGTGAATACTATCAACCCAATTTATCCTCATAAGGAAGACCAGAATCATACCAGCAAACGGTATGGTGAACCCTCACTGCATTATTTCTTTAAAACCATACACACAAGATCATTATATCTAGGCTAGTGCATAAAGCTGTATCAATTTAAATTTATTTTGGGATGCTATGGGCAAATTCAGCATTCTTCAGTGCTGGAAACACAGCAATAACCACTTAGCCTAGAAATACCTGTGTCTTGAAATATCCATTCTAAATTGGCTTTAAATTGATAATTAATGCCTGTTCTGAGACTCAGAGCCCAGTCATATACCTAGAACAAATGTGTGTGCACATATTAGAAACATAGAAACATCGAAAATCGGTGCAGGAGTAGGCCATTTGGCCTTTCGAGCCATTCAATATGATCATGGCTGATCATCCAAAATCAGTACCCAGTCCCTGCTTTCTCCCCATAACCCTTGATTCTGTTAGCCCTAACAGCTATATCTCACTTTCTCGTGAAAACATCCAGTGAATTGGCCTTCACTTCACATAGAATTCCACAGATTCACAACTCTCTGGTTGAAAAAGATTTTCCTCATCTCAGTCCTAAATGGCCTACCCCTTATTCTTAAACTGTGCCCCTGGTTTTGGACTCCCGCGACACGGGGAACCTTTTTCCATATGCCAGAGACTCGGGTTCGATCCTGACTATGGGTGCCGTCTGTACGGACTTTGCACGTTTTCCCTGTGACCATGTGGGTTTTCACTGGGTTTCCCGTTTCCTCCCACATTCCAAAGACATGCAGTTTGGTAGGTTAATTGGCTTCTGTAAAATTGTCCCTAGTTGCTAGGATAGAACTAGTGTATGGGTAATGATGGTGGGTGCGGACTCGGTGGGCCGATGGGCCTGTTTCCATACTGTATCTCCAAATTAAACTAAACCAAGAACAAAATATTACATGGCGTGATTAGGGCTACGACACTGGAGTACATTACATGGGACTAGAATGTCTGACTCACTAACTGTTAGCGTTCGCATACTTTTCAAGTTAGAGTTTGGTCCAAAGACATGGTGGTTGATTAATTGGCTACTACAAATCACCATTTACTAAAGTGTAGAAAATCCAAAAGGAATTGATGAGTATGTGAGGGAGAATAAGATACAGGGCTGAAGTAAAAAGGGGAAGGAGAATAGGATTGATGGAATTTCCCGGCTGAAAAGTTTGAACTCAATATAGGATAAATGGCCTCCTTCTCTGCCACTATAAGATAGTGAGCAAAACAACTCAGCCGGGTTGTTAGAAAACCTTTGGAACATAGAATAGTACAACACAGCCAACAAGCATGATGCCAAGTTAACCTAATCTGCATGTGATCCATATCCCTCCATTCCCCGAATATCCATGTGCTTATCTCAAAACCACTTAAACGTCACTATCATACCTGCTTCCACCATCACACCTGGCAGTGCTTTCCAGGTGTACCCACCACTCTGTGTAAAAAAACATGTCCCGCACATCACCGTTAAACTTTTCACTTCTCACCTTATAACCATGCCCTCTAATCCTTGGGGAGAAGGTTCCAACTGTCTGTTTCATGATCTGTGCCTCCCATAACTGTACAGAATTCTATCAGGTCTCCCCTCAACATCTGGCGTTCCAGAGAAAATATTCCAGGTATGTCCAAACTCTCTTTAAAACCCTCTAATGAAGACAGCGGGTGTGTTCGGTGACCACCACAAACAGTGATCCAAGCTCTGCCGAGATTGTTCAGCACTCTTGGAGTTCAGGTACAGGAGGCTTCAGGCTGAATAAGGAATCATGTCTCGGGTTCTTTTATGGTTTCAGGGTGGGAAGTGTGATTGGTGAGGTGCAGGTAAAGTGGGACATTCAACATTTTCTGCTTGATGGTATTACTTGATCAAATGATCTCTGATCCTAATAGTTCTTTTATTGTGTAGAAAACAAATCATTAAAAAAATATATTTTTTAAACAAATCATATGCAACATGCATCAAAAATAACAAATATGGCAAACAGCAGTTCTTTGATTGCAAAAATGTCCCAAAAAAATCAATATTCTCCCGTTGCTTTGCTTTGATTCATTTGCTGTCTGCAATGGTTAGCGTGGGTTTGTTTTAACAGGAGAGTATGCGGCAGTGCGAATAAACGCTTCAGTTACCATCATGCTGAAACAAGGCATAAAGATGTCTACTCCAATCACATAAACTTGGCCTTAAGAAAGCAAATGCCCAGTGTTTCCTTTTGAATCATCTCTTGTTGATGCAATGTTATTTCAAGGCCTTTGAATCACAAAGGGTTCAGATCATTCTCCCCAAATCCCCACAATTTTCAGGATTAAATATCTAGCAAATGAATCCGGTATTTCACCGCAGAAACATGGAATTGTCTTGACTAAAATATGTCATCGGGCCCATGGTATCCATGCCAGCACCAAGTAGAGATGTTGGGGGAGGGGGGTGTGGTGGAGGGGGTGTGTGGGAGAGGGGGGTTTAGGGGAGGGGGTATGGGGGAGGTGGGTGTGGGGGAGGGGAGGTGTGGGGGAGGGGAGTGTGGGGGAGGGGAATGTGGGGCAAGGGAGTGCGGGGAGGGGAGTGTGGGGGAGGTGGGTGTGGGGGAGGGGGGTGTGGGGGAGGGGGGTGTGGGGGTGTGTGGAAGGGGTTTGTGTGGGAGGGGGGGTGTGGGGAAGGTGGTTATGGGGGAAGGGTGTGTAGGGGAGGGGGGTTATGTGGGGGAGGGGATTATGTGGGGGAGGGGGGTGTATGGGGAGGGAGGGGGGTGGGTGTGGGGGAGAGGGGTTGTGGGGAGGGAAGGGGGTGGGTGTGGGGGAGAGGGGTTGTGGGGGTAGGAGAGGCTGTGCATGTGGGATGGGGGTGTGTGGGCTCAGCGCTCTGGCTCCGACCGCACTCACCTTGCAGGTCCTGGTTCCGGACTCACTCATCGGCTCCAAGACCCGGCGCATGTGGAATCAGTGGCTCCCAGCCCCAGCTGCACTCATCGGCACTGGGCTCCTCATGGTGGTTGCCTCCCCCGCCCGCAAACACTGCAGCCCCCGCCCACGAACACAGCAGCCCGCGAACACAGCAGCCCTCGAACACAGCAGCCCTCAAACACAGCAGCCCCCTTCAGGGAAAAAAGCAGCCCACGAACACAGGGGTGGTGTGGGGAGGGGGGGGGGGGGGGGGAGGCTCGTGCGCTGCTCATCCTGCACCTTCAGCTTTCGGCCTCAGAAACATCTCCCGGTCCCTCTCCGACTTCACTCAGAGGTTTCTGGTTCAACTTGCTCTCTGCCCGCATGCAGCTCACAGACTCAGTCCCGCCTCCGGGGCTTTATTCTCCACGGTTACCGGAAGGGGCGTTACCTTCATGGTATTATTTAATGCCAACATCATCAGCCTACACAAAGACGTGGCAAGACCTTCAAAATGCATCGATGAGTCCAATGTGGTAGGTAATTTGCCCAAGGGAGAAACTGGCATCCTCCATCAGAAGTTTGGCAGGGTGGTCATGGGTTCACTGAGCAGTCCAACTGGTGAATATTAGTCTCAGAACAGAGCTTGTGACCTTCCTGCCCATGGACGTTTAACTTGACTTTAGAGGTACAGTGCAGAAATAGGTCAATCGGCCTACCGTGTCCATGCCAACAGAGATCAGTTCAGCATGCTAGCACTATCCTACACTCGAATGCCAATTTACAATTTTACCAAAGCCAATTAACCTATAAACCTGCATGTCTTTGGAACACAGGAAACCAGAGCACCCGGAGAAAACCCAGGCAGGGAGAATATACAACAGGGAGAATATACAAACGCCATACAGACAGCTCCCGTAGTCAGGATCAAAACTAGGCCTCAGGTGCAGTAATGCAGCAGCTCTACCGCTGCACCATTGTGATTGATTTCAAATAAATTTTGTTGAATAACAATTTTCTGTTTCTATGAAGTAAAACACAAAGGTACTTTTACAACTTTTAAGACACATTTAGACAGGTACATGGAGAGGATAAGGGCCAAATGCAGGCAAGTGAGACTAATGTAGATGGGACATGTTGGCCGATATGGATAAGTAGGGCCGAAGGGCCTGTTTCCACATTGTAAGATTCTATCTATGACTAAGGAGTTAAATCAAACATATATTAATAATTTCATTGCCATAAATTTGAGAGCCAAACATGACTATTAATTTCACACTTATGTATTTAGTTCTTTTTTAAATGGAATGCTAGTTCATAACCAAAAAGGGATTATGTATTAAATGTCCCTTGTTTCTACATTATGCCATTTTTCAATCTTGGCGCACTGCTTGAATTTTAGTTGAACTCTAATCTTATTCATCAGCTGGACTGTTTACTTCTAACTTTACAAATATTCACCTTTGTCCTTTCATGACTAAAAATCCTTACTCAAACCGTCCATCATTCCCTGACATGTTTGTTCCAATGCTCATCATGCAGCTTTTCTATTTGTCACCGGCATAAAACTAATGCTCCCAATAGTAAAGTGTCTGCACTCCTGCCTCACTGACCTTCACAGCATTCTATCTTTACGTTGTTGAACTGAGCATATTCCTTTCGGTCTACAGATGCTTTGAAGGCCTCTATGCCCTCTATAATCTAACTATCCCTGCAGCTGTCAGTGTTACCGTCAAATAAATACTGAAAGTACTATCATGAATGAAGGTTGATAAATCTCCAGGGCCTGATCAGATATATCCGAGGACATTGTGGGAAACCAGAGAGGAAATTGCGGGAGCTCTTGTTGAAATTTACGAGTCGTCCTTAAAAACAGGAGATGTGCGGAAGGCTGTAGAGTGGCAAATGTTGTGCCTCTTTTCAAGAAGGGCTGTAGGGAAAATGCTGGGAACTATAGGCCGGTGAGTTTAACATCTGGAGTTGGAAAGTTACTGGAGAGTAGTCTGAGGGATAGGTTATACAGGCATTTGGACGGGCAAGAGCTGATAAGGGATAGTCAGCATGGTTTTGTACATGGGAGGTCGTGTCTCACAAATCTGATTGATTTTATTGAAGACGTGACCAAAAAGTTAGATGAGGGCAGAGCTGTAGATGTTGTATACGTGGACTTCACTAAGGCATTTAAACAAGGTTCCGCATGGTAGGCTGCTCTTGAAGGTTAGATCGCATGGGATCCAAGGAGAGATAGCTGAATGGATAGCAAATTGGCTCCATGGAAGGAAGCAGAGAGTGATCGTGGAAGGTTGGTTCTCGGACTGGAGGTCTGTGACTAGTGGTGTGCATCAGGGTTCGGTGCTGGGCCCGTTACTGTTTGTCATCTACATCAATGATTTGGATGAGAACATACAGGGCAAGATTAGCAAGTTTGCTGATGATACAAAAGTGGGTGGTTTTGCAGGTAGTCAAGATGGTTGTGAAAGATTGCAGCAGGATCTGGATCGATTGGCCAGGTGGGCTGAGGAATGGTTGATGGAATTTAATACAGAGAAGTGTGAGGTGTTGCATTTTGGGATGTCTAACAAGGGCAGGACCTATACAGCGAATGGTTGGCCTCTGGATAGTGTTTTAGAGCAGAGGGATCTGGGAGTGAAGGTGCATGATTCTTTGAAGGTCGAGTCGCAGGTAGATAAGGTGGTCAAAAAGGCTTTTGGCACGTTGGCCTTCATCAGTCAGAGTATTGAGTATAGAAGTTGGGAGGTCATGCTGCTGTTGTATATATAAGACGTTGGTGAGACCACATTTAGAATAATGTGTTCAGTTCTGGGCACCATGTTATAGGAAAGATATTATCAAGCTTAAAAGGGTTCAGAGAAGATTTAGGAGGATGTTGCCAGGACTAGAGGGTGTGAGCTATAGGGAGAGGTTGAGTAAGGTGGGTCCCTCTTCCTTGGAGTGCAGGGGTGAACTTATAAAGGTGTATAAGATCATGAGAGGAATAGATTGGGTAGATGCACAAAGTCTCTTGCCTAGAGTAGGGGAATCGAGGACCAGATGACAAAGGTTCAAGGTGAAGGGGAAAAGATTTAATAGGAATCTGAGGGGCAACCATTTCACACAAAGGTTGGTGGGTGTATGGAACAAGCTGCCACATGAGGTAGTTGAGGCTGGGACTATTCCAGCATTTAAGAAACGGTTAGACAATTTGGAGGGATATGGACCAAGCACAGGCAGGTGGGACTAGTGTAGCTGGGACATGTTGGCTGGTGTGGGCAGGTTGGGCCGAAGGGCCTGTTTCCACACTGTATGACTCTATGACTCTATAACTGTGTTATTTTGTTGCTTCTATTTGTTCTACATATTCCCTTCACTCCCCACTGTTTTGACCACCAGTGTTAACAACATAAAGTTAGCTCAATGCCTGACTCTTAAACTTGGGAGGGTGCAAATTATTTGTCAACTCACTTTTAATCCTTGCGTATTATCGCACAAAGCTTAGTAGAATAAACACTCGTTTTAATGGATCCCTTAAAGTCATAAGGAATAGGAGTAGAATTAGGCCATTCATCCCATCAAATTACTCCACCATTCAATCATGGTTGATCTATCTCTCCCTCCTTTTCACAGTGAAGCAGACAAAATGTGTAGGAAAGAACTGCAGATACTGGTTTAAACCAAAGATAGACACAAAATGCTGAAGTAACTCAGCGGAAAGGCAGCATCTCTGGAGAGGAATGGGTGACGTTTAGGGTCGAGACCCTTCACTGTTCACATCCATTTATCCCTTCATTATCACCCCTTCCATAGCCAATTTTGGACCACCTTTAGACACAAAATGCTGGAATAACTCAGCGGGTCAGGCAGCATCTCTGGAGAGAAAGAATGTGTGACGTTTCGGGTTGAGACCCTGCTTGAAGACCAACATCTGCATTTCTTTCCTACACATTTGGAGCACCTTTCCTTGGTCATCGGTGCCGGCTCTGATTTATTGTGAACCTTTTCATATTTCTAGCATTCATCCCCCTGATTCTCTGTCTGAAGAAGGGTTTCGACCCATAAATGTCACATATTCCTTTTCGTCAGAGATGCTTCCTGATCCGCTGAGTTACTCCAGCATTTTGTGTCTATCTTTGGTGTAAACCAGCATCTGCAGTTCATTCCTACACACTTTTGGTATCTGCTGTTTGAATGCCCAGTGACTAGCGGTTAAAGCCCAGTGATGCCCTTAATCTGAGGCAATCTCTGGGCAATGTCAATCACTATCACTAGATTGCTGAAAGTACATTGATAGTACAGACTCCTGACCGACATCCACTATAAACACACTGACTCCCATGGCTATCTGGACTACACTTCCTCCCACCCTGCTTCATGTAAGGACTCCATCCCCTACTCCCAATTCCTCCGTCTATGCCGCATCTGCACCCAGGATGAGGTGTTCCACACCGGGGCATCGGAGATGTCCTCATTCTTCAATTAACGGGGGTTCCCCTCCCCCACCATAGATGAGGCTCGCACCAGGACCTCCTCTATACCCCGAGACTCTACTCTCACTCCCCTACCCCCCACTCATAACAAGGGCAGAGTCCCCCTTGTCCTCACCTTCCACCCCACTAGCCATCACGTACAACAAATAATCCTCCGTCATTTTCGCCACCTCCAACGTGACCCCACCACTCGCCAAAACTTCCCATCTCCCCCCCTGTCTGCTTTCTGCAGAGACCGCTCCCTCCGTAACTCCCTGGTCAATTCATCCTTTCCCACCCGAACCACTCCTTCTCCGGGCACTTTCCCTTGCAACCGCACGAAATGCTACACTTGTCGCTTTACCTCCCCCCTTGACTCTATTCAAGGACCCAAGCAGTCTTTCCAGGTGCGGCAGAGGTTCACCTGCACCCCCTCCAACCTCATCTATTGCATCCGCTGCTCTAGATGTCAGCTGCTCTACATCGGTGAGACCAAGCGTAGGCTTGGTGATCGCTTTGCCGAACACCTCCGCTCGGTTCGCAATAACCCTGATCTCCCGGTGACTCAGCACTTCAACTCCCCCTCCCATTCTGAATCCGACCTTTCTGTCCTCGGCCTCCTCCATGGCCAGAGTGAGTCCCACTGTAAATTGGAGGAGCAGCACCTCATATTTCACTTGGGCAGTTTGCACCCCAGCGGTATGAACATTGACTTATCTAATTTCAGATAGTCCTGGCTTTCTCCTCCCCTTCCAAGCTCTCCCTCAGCCCACTGGCTCCTCCTCTTCCTTACTTCTTCCCACCCCACCCTCACATCAGTTTGAAGAAGGGTTTCCACCCGAAACGTTGCCTATTTCCTTTGCTCCATAGATGCTGCCTCACTCGTTGAGTTTCTCCAGCATTTTTGTCTACCTTCGATTTTCCAGCATCTACAGTTCCTTCTTAAATATTGGTATTTAGTTCAGTTTAATTTAGTTTATTGTCACGTGTACTGAGGTACGGTGAAAAGCTTTTGTTGTGTGCTATCTGGTCACGTGATTACTTTCAAGCCATTCACTGTGTACAGGTACATGATAAGGGAATGACAATTAGTGCAAGGTAAAGCCAGCAAAGTCCGAGCAAGGATAGTCCAAGGGTCACCAAAGAGGTAAGGAGTTTAGCACTGCTCTCTGGTTGTGGTGGGATGAACCAAAGATTTGAAGAGAGATGTCGATGTCTCAAAAAAACAAAATTTTGTTTAACAAAAAAATGTTTTGATTTAACTCATTTTTATTTTGTAGATGATATTGGTCTGATTGGATGATGCAAGTGGAATCAAAATTAGAACATTTGAAAAAGGAGGATTGATTTCCTATTTGTCATCTTGTAACAGTTGAAAACATTTCATTCTGCTTAGGAATTAAAATATTGTTTTGATCTGATTTAGTAATTAATACAAATTATTTCTGATTATTTTTAAATAGCAATTTTATTCTGAAATACGATGAGCAACAGACCACTTTAGTCCAGTAAGTTGCTTTGCGCCCGACAGGGTGTAATAAGGTGTATTTCATTTTTAGCAGAATTAATTAACTTTCTAAAATGAATTGCTCAATAAGCTTGTCAAATTTTGTTTGAGACACCGACATCTCTCTTCAATGTTGAAAGTACCATGGTACACGACTTATGTGTGTGGCACTTGATTAACTCAGCAGAACAGGCAGCATCTCTGGAGAGAAGGAATGGGTGACATTTTAGGTCGAGACCCTTCTTCAGACTGCTTAGGGACTGGTTAGGAAAAAATGCAGTCTTTGCATGATAACTGATGAATTCTCATTAACATTTTCTTTCTTCTGTTCATATTACAGCTCTTTTCTTCTCTTGTTCATGTGGTCCCATATCTTCTATCCCCTCTCTCTCTTGCTATGTTTGCTTACTATCTATATATCTTACTATATTTTTCTTACTATGTTAACATTGCTTCAATGTGGCTGGTCCAGGACAAGTTGCTGGTGATATTTATTCCTACGAATTTTAAGCTTTCAACCATCTCTACTTCAGTGTCATCAATAAATACCAGGGTGTGTGTACCACTTCACTTCCTGGTCGATCACAATCTCCTTTGTCTTGCTAACATTGAGGGAGAGGCACCAGGTTATGAGTTTCCTGTACTCCGTCTCATCATTATTTGATATCCGGCCCACCACTGTGGTGTTGTCCACATTCCACAGAGTGTATCTTATAATTTTAAGTCCTAATTTCTTTCTGTTTGATCCAAACAGCTCATGGATCACAGGAATGCCTTTTCTTTTAATTATTACAAATTCATTTCAAAATCATCTGACGCAGACTCATTGTCGAGGAAAAGAGAAATAAAAGGATTTGTGAATAATGACACAACAAGAAGAATTATATGATGATAAATGCAAAGAAATAATGAGCAGCTAAAATTGCTTCAGAGTACAGGGTTTGTTCACAGTCAATAATATTCAATAATCTAGCTACAGCATTTAATTTTGCCTTAGTCATTTAATATCAGTTGGAATTTGAATGAATTATATTGCTGGGGTTTATGCTGAGAGCTTCAGATAACTCCCAGCAAAATAGTGTGAATGGTTTAGAAATGACAGCTACACAATTTCCCAATTTTCGACAGACACTTTAAAAAAACTCAGGATAAAATTCTCCCATTAAATATGTAGGAGCCATTTATGCTTAAGTTAGTTACTGTTAGTATATTATAACCATGTCTAGATATTTCTAGCTGTATATTTTTTGTATGCTTGTGGGTAGGATTTGATACGTAGAAGGGCATGTCTGCATCTGAGGAGGCTAGTGTAGCTACAGAGAGTGGGCAGTCTTGCCTTGGTTGGTTAGGGCATCCAGTAAAATAGTTAGCAAGACATGTGGCAGCTGTATATAATTTTAGGTAAGCTACATTTGGAGTATGTTGTGCTGTTTTAGTGGCCACATTGCAGGAAGTATGTGGATCTTTGCAGAAGAGATTCACCAGTACATGCCTGGATTAGTGAGTATTAATAATATAGAGACGTGGGACAAACTTGGTTTGTTTTCTCATAAGCTTTGGAGCAGGAAGTTGACCCTGATATGCAAAGTTATAAGATGCATAAATAGGGGGGATAATCAGAGTTTTCTTTTCCAGGTGGAAATATTAAAGGTTTAAGTTGAGAGGGGTAAAGTTTTAAGGAGAATTGCGAGGTCCGTTTTTTTACCCGGAGAGTGGTAGGTATCTTGAAGATGAAGCAGATGCAATGGTAGTAACATTTAGACAGGCACATACATGGACATCCAATGGATGTGCACATCATGTGCAGGATGATGGGGTTAGTTAAAAGTAATATCATGTTCAGCACAGACAGTGTGGGCTGGAGGGTTACGTTCTGTGCTGTACCATTACTTGTTCTTTGTTCCATGTAATCATCACCTTGTCTTCCAGCACACTGATTGAAAGCAATTGGTTTGGATTAATCACAAACTATGGCCCCCAGCCAGTTTCCAAGGGTTATTAAAGTTAGTACTTGCTATCTCCAAATTATATTTCAGTGGAAAGCTTAAGATGCAAAACTAATTCGGAGTTAGGTATTGTTGATTATAATTTATTGTGCCCAAGTCGGAAGTGAGCTGTGATAGTTTGCCAACATTCCCACATCTGTTCCGTTTATTACTTGAATTCTAATTTCACAATTTTTTTCAATAGTTCAAATTTTCATTTTTTGCTCAAAATGTATACTTTTAGTCCTGGTAGATTTTGCTGAAGAGAACTTTGGAAAAATGGCTCCTTTAGACCTCATGTATACAGAATTCATGAGAAGGCAGTTTGCCTGCAGTACATTGTCATTGTTGAACAATTCATAAGATCATAAAATCATGTGATAGGAGCAGAATTAGGCCATTCGGCCCATTAAGTCTACTCCGTCATTCAATCACAGCTGATCTATTTCTCCTTCCAAACCCCACTCTCCTACCTTCTCTCCATAACCTCTGACATGTACTAATCAAGAATCTATCTATCTCTGCCTTAAAGATATCCACAGACTTGGCCTCCACAGCCTTCTGTGGCAAAGAATTCCACAGATTCATCACCCTCTGACTAAAGAAATTCCTCCTCATCTTCCCAAAAGAACATCCTTTAATTCTGAGGCTTTGACCACTTGTCCTAGACCCTCGCACAAGTGGGAACATCCTTTCCACATCCACTCTATCGAAGCCTTTGACTAATCTGTACATCTCAATGAGGTCCCCCCTCATTCTTCTAAACTCCAGAGATTACAGGCCCAGTGCCATCAAACACTCATCATATGTTAACCTACTCATTCCTGGGATTATAATTGTAAACCTCCTCTGGACCAATGCATTTTAGCAGTGCAAAGGTTCAAGGTAATGGAACATGCTGAACAGAGGGATCAGCCAAATTCGTAACAGAGGAGAAAGTCAAGGCACGTTGAAACCTAGAGGCAACACACAAAATACAAGATAGGCACAAAAAGCTGGAGTAACTCAGCGGGACAGGCAGTATCTCTGGAGAGAAGGAATGGGTGACGTTTCGGGTCTAGACCCTTCACTATTCACATCCATATATCCTGAAAATTCACCCATTCCATCTCTCCAGAGATACTGCCTGGCCCGCTGAGTTACCCCAGCTTTTTGTGTCTATCTTTGGTTTAAATCAACATCTGTAGTTCCTTCATACACAAAGTACAAGAGACTGATGCAGAATGATTCAAACTTACGACAGAACAGAGGGATGGTGAAACAAATTGGGACAAAGCCACACGGGAAGCAAATGTTAAGACACGATTCAAGAAAAGTAGCAGAGAGTGAATAAAAATAGGAAATATTAAAAAGTTACTGAATGAATAATTGTAGATGTGTCATGCAATTTCAATTATAATATTCAGGGGGATGTTTTGTATTTGTGGTACAAGAGTCAATGTTTGATTAGCGAGATTGGTGGGGTGATGCGGTGGCGCAGCTGTAGAGTTGCTGCCTTACAGTGCCAGGGACCTGGGTTTGATCCCTACTACGGGTGTTGTCTTTATGGAGTTTGTACATTCGCTCTGTCACCGCGTGGGTATCCTCTGGATGCTCTGGTTTACGCTCACACGCCAGGTTTGTAGGTTAATTGGCTTAAGTAAAATTGCAAATTGTCCCTAGTGTGTAGGATAGTGTTAGTGTATGAGGTGATTGTTGTTCAGTGCGGACTCGATGGGCCAAAGGGTATGTTTATGCACCGTATCTCTGAAGTCTAAAGTCACATACTCCTAAAAACAGTTAGAAACCATAGTTTGAGCCAATGTTTTCTTCTATAATTAATTTGCAATATATGTAGTAATTTTAACCATGCTTGCCATTGATTAGATTTTGCAATTATTGCGCGCCAATTTACTGAAAATGCAATCCTAAAATGGTGTATAAGGGAAACCAGGATACATTTGGGCATCAGTGAAGCAAAAAGGTCGGTTCAAACAAAATGATGGATGGGGAATTAACCATGCAACGATTGAGAGGGAATTGTAAATTAGAAATTTTGAATTTAATACCAAAACAGTTGGCACACAAAGATAGACAATAGACAATAGACAATAGACAATAGGTGCAGGAGTAGGCCATTCGGCCCTTCGAGCCAGCACCGCCATTCAATGTGATCATGGCTGATCATCCCCAATCAGTACCCCGTTCCTGCCTTATCCCCATATCCCCTGACTACGTTATTTTTAAGAGCCCCATCTAGCTCTCTCTTGAAAGCATCCAGAGAACCCACCTCTACTGCCCTCTGAGGCAGAGAATTCAACAGACTCACAACTCTCTGTGAGAAAAAGTGTTTCCTCGTCTCCGTTCTAAATGGCTTACTCCTTATTCTTAAACTGTGGCCCCTGGTTCTGGACTCCCCCAACATCGGGAACATGTTTCCTGCCTCTAGCGTGTCCAAACCCTTAACAATCTTATATATTTAAATGAGATACCCTCTCATCCTTCTAAACTCCAGAGTGTACAAGCCCAGCTACTCCATTCTCTCAGCATATGACAGTCCCGCCATCCCGGGAATTAATCTTGTAAACCTACGCAGCACTCCCTCAATAGCAAGAATGTTCTTCCTCAAATTAGGGGACCAAAACTGTACACAATACTCCAGGTGTGGTCTCACTAGGGCTCTGTACAACTGCAGAAGGACCTCTTTGCTCCTATATTCGATACCTCTTGTTATAAAGGCCAACATGCCATTCGCTTTATTCACTGCCTGCTGTACTTGCATGCTTACTTTCATAGACTGATATACAAGGACCCCCAGATCCCGTTGTACTTCCCCTTTTCCCAACTTGATGCCATTTAGATAGTAATCTGCCTTCCTGTTTTTGCTACCAAAGTGGATAACCTCACATTTATCCACATTAAACTTCATCTGCCATGCATCTGCCCACTCCCCGAACCTGCCCAAGTTACCTTTCACTCTCATAGCATCTTCCTCACAGTTCACACTGCCACCCAACTTTGTGTCATCTGCAAATTTGCTAATGTTACTTTGAATCCCTTCATACAAATCATTGATGTATATTGTAAATAGCTGTGGTCCCAGCACCAAGCCTTGCGGTACCTCACTAGTGACTGCCTGCCATTCTGAAAGTGACCTGCTAATCCCTACTCTTTGTTTCCCGTCTGCCAACCACTTCTCTATCCATGTCAGCACTCTACCCCCAATATCATGTGCCCTAATTTTGCCCACTAATCCCCTCTGTGGGACCTTATCAAATGCTTTCTGAAAGTCCAGGTACACTACATCCACTGGCTCTCCCAAGTCCATTTTCCTAGTTACATCCTCAAAAAATTCCAGAAGATTAGTCAAGCATGATTTCCCCTTCGAAAATCCATGCTGACTCGGACCAATCCTGTAACTGCTATCCAAATGTTTGACTATCTCATCTTTTATAATTGACTCCAGCATCTTCCCCACCACGATGTCAGGCTAACTGGTCTATAATTCCCTGTTTTCTCTCTCCCGCCTTTCTTAAAAAGTGGAATAACATTAGCTACCCTCCAATCCACAGGAACTGATCCTGAGTCTATAGAACATTGGAAAATTATCACCAATGCATCCACGATTTCTAGAGCCGCTTCCTTAAGTACCCTGGGATGCAGACCATCAGGCCCTGGGGATTTATCAGCCTTCAGTCATATCAGTCTATCCAACACCATTTCCTGCCTAATGTGGATTTCCTTCAGTTCATCCATCACCCCAGATCCTCTGGCCACTACTAAATCAGGAAGATTGTTTGTGTCCTCCTTAGTGAAGACAGATCCAAAGTACCTGTTCAACTCATCTGCCATTTCCTTGTTCCCCATAATAAATTCACCTTTTTCAGTCTTCAAGGGTCCAACTTTGGTCTTAACTAATTTTTTCCTCTTCACATACCTAAAGAAGCTTTTACTATTCTGCTATATATTCTTGGCTAGCTTACCTAGATAACAGAGTTAGCTGGATAACAAGAAGGGGAAGGAATAATTGAACAGAGATAATAGCAGAATAAAAAGTCTTGTTTATAAATAACAACATTTAAAAGGTGGTTAATTGTCTGTGACAGAGATTGATTGGACATAATGAACACTTGCTGGAAAGTATTTAAAATTGAAAAGGATTGAATATATTTTTGAACAAAAATTTTATTTAAAATGTATGAAACACTTACTTCTTATCCATGCTGAATTGAATGTCATATATAATATACTGAGAATTATATGATGTGACCAACTGCTCATATTCTTCGAACATTGTTTAGTATGGAATGTGCTACGTCCGTTTGGTTTTGCGGAGAAGACCAAGGTAATAAAACATTCTCCACGTGAAAACACAAGTGTTTGTTTTGTCAAACTAATTATCCTTGCTAGATTGAATGACCATGTCTTTCCAAGTGGAGAGGGAGAAACCAAGATGTGGCAGTGGAAGAGGTCGTTGAGAAAACAGTGGTGGACACAAAGTACTGGAGTAACTCAGCAGGTCAGACAGCATCCGTGGAGAACCTGCATTGCCAACGCTTTGGGAGGAGACCTTTCTTCAGACTCACCACCTCTCAACGCACTGTCCTCTGCCCATGGACCCCCTGTGCCAGCCTTCTACCCCCTCTGGACCTTTTTATTTCCAACTCCTGGCGTGATATCAACCAACTTCTCTTCTCCCCTCACCTCAGACACTCCAATCTCTGAACACAGAGCCCTCCGCTCAAGCTTTGTGTCCTTTCTCTTTATAATTTTCATTTCAGATTGACTTAGAAACAATGTACAACATCTTCCCAAATACAACCATCAATCTCAAGGCACTCGGTTGAAACCAACGAGTTGTGTAATACTGATGTGCAAGTAATCATTGGGAATACTTCTGGGAAAAGCTTCATTAAATCGGTGAACAATGAATCAAGAGTGTGAGGATATGAATTTAGATCAGAAAGTTCTCTCATCCATATTTGGCTGTAGAAGGGTTTGACAGATACGTCTATCTGAATGGGGTTCAGATCAAAGACATATCAAAACTGGATTGCTAAGATTGCATCAACACAGGCCATTTCTTCTTCTGCACAACTGCCAGGACAAGAGGGGCTGAGAAATAGGGAGAGTTTGGGCAGACTAGTACTTCATTGCTTGGATAGTAGGAGGCTGAGGGGTAGAGTTATAGAGGTGTATAAAATCATGTGGGGATTAGACAGGGTGACACTGTCCTCCCAGCTGATCCTCAGAATCTTTCGTAAGGATCTTTGATGGTATTGTTCCAGGGCTCTCAGGTGCCTGCTGTAGGTGGTCCATGATTCGGCTCCATACAACAGCGTGGAGAGGATAACGGCTCTGTAGACCAGCAGTTTTGTTTGAACCTTTAGATCTCGGTCTTCAAAGACTCTTTTCCTGAGTCTGGCATAGGCTCTGCTGGCACAACTCAGGCGATGGTTGGCTTCAGAGTCGATGTCAGCTTTTGAGGAAAGAATGCTGCCAAGGTAGGGGAAGTAGTCAACGTTTTCAAGAGTGGTGTCGGCCACTTTTATAGTGGGCTGGGTAGACGGCTGGTTAGATGGAGGTGATGTAGGACCTGGGTCTTATTGATATTTAAGGCTAGGCCCACGGCTCTGTATGACTTGGCAAAGGCATTCAGGATGCCCTGGAGGTCTTCTGCAGAGTATGCTGCAATGGCACAGTCGTCCGCGTACTGAAGCTCCATGATGGCGGATACTGACTTTGCCATCCTATTAAGGTTGAAGAGCCCACCATCAGTTCTGTAGAGGATTGGGATCCCCTGTGGCAGCTCTTCACCAATGAGGTGAAGTATGGCAGCAATGAAGACGACAAACAGGGTGGGTGCGATGATGCATCCCTGTTTGACCCCCATTTCCACAGTGAAGGGCTCGGACTCAGGGCCACAGTTGCGAGCACTGTGACCGACATGCCATCATGTAGAAGCCTCAATATTCTGATGTACTTGTCGTGACAACCGTACCTTGATAGCATGCTCCAAAAAGCCTGGTGGTCTACCGAGTCAAAAGACTTTGTCAGGTCTATGAAGCCCATGTACAAAGGCTGCCTTTGTTCACGGCATTTTTCCTAGAGTTGGCATGCTGTGAATATCATGTCTGCTGTATCTCTGGATGGGCGGAAGCCACACTGTGATTCTGGGAGTACCTCCGCAGACAGTGGTAGAATTCAGTTTGCGGAGACACGAGAAAGGACTTGGCCTGTTGTTGACAGGAGCGAGATACCCCTGTAGTTTCCACATTCAGCCTTATCCCCCATCACTATTAGAGCATCCCTGAGTTCTCAGGGAAGTTCTTCGTTTTCCCAGACCTTGAGGACTAGGGCGTAGATGTGGTACAGGAGCTCCGGTCCACCTTCCTTTAAGATCTCAGCTGGGATCCCATCTGGACCGGTGGCCTTGTTGTTCTTAAGGTTTTTGATGGCATCTTGAACCTCTGTCATAGAGGGAGGTTCTTCCATGTCTTCTCTGATGGGATTCTGGGGGATGCAGTGGGTAATGTCTGGCTCAGTTGTGCAGTCACGGTTGAGGAGTTCCTGGAAGTGCTCTTTCCATCAGGCGTTAATGGACTCATTGTCCTACAGCAGTTATTGTCAGTTTTTTTACCGCAGGGGGCTTAAGCTGCGGTAGCTTGAACCATAGACGGCCTTAGTAGCGCTGAAGAAGCCTCTGGTGTCACCCGTGTCTGCCAGTCTCTGGATTTCCAGAGCCTTATCTGTCCACCAAGAGTTCTTAAGCTCCCTCACCCGGCTCTGGACGTCCGCCTTGGCTCTGGAGTGAGCCGCTCTTTTGGCCTTGCAGGTTACATCATTTTGCCAGGCACGAAAGGCTTTCCTTTTCTTGGAGATGAGCTGTTCTATCTCTGTGTTGTTCTCGTCAAACCAGTCTTGGTGTTTTCTGGACTTGCACTCAAGGATGTTTTTACAGGTATTAAGGATGGTGGATTTGAATTGGCTCCAGTGCCCTTCAATGTCATCAGGATATTCTGTTGGAGGCTTTCCCCAAGAGAAGCCTGCTGGGTGGCAATTTCCTCCAGGCTTGCAAGGTTCAGCCTTGGCCAGATCTGCTTTGTTTGAATCCTCCTCTTCCTCGGGAGTTCGATGGACATCATGGAGCAGATGAAGCGATGATCTGTCCAGCAGCCATCTGCATCGATCATGGCCCTTGTGATGTTCACGTCACCGCGGTCCGTGGCTCCTACGATGACATAATCAATGAGATGCCACTGTTTGGAGTGTGTGTGTCTCCCAGATGCCTTTAGTTTATTTTTCTGGTGAAAGAGGGTGTTAGCGATGATGAAGTCATGCTGAGTACGTTTGCTGAGAAGCAGACTCCATTGGAGTTGATGTTCCCGTTGCCTTCCTTTCCTATAGTACCCTTCCAGAGGTGTTGGTCCTGGCCGAACCTGGTGCTGAAGCCTCCTAGGAGAATAATCTTATCCTCCCTGGGGTTATAGACAGTGTCTCATCCAAGCAGGTGTAAGAGGTATATTTTGCTTCCTCTTCAGAGTCTAAAGTAGGGGCATATACACTCACAACTGTTGCCATCTGGTTGTTGGCAAGCACCAGACGGATGGTCATAAGACGCTCACTGATTCCCACAGGAAGTTCAGCGAGGTGGCTGATGAGCTGGTTCCTGATGGCAAACCCACACCATGTATCCTGGGCTCATCAGCAGCTTTTCCTTTCCTGAAGAATGTATAGCCACCCTTCTCCTCCTTCAGTTGTCCTTTGTCTGCCCGCCGCGTTTCAGGAAGGGCACCTATGTCAATCCGTGCTGTATAACTGACTCCATGAAATCACTCATCAATATGCACATACTTTTCAAGGAACAGTAAAAATGCATAGGCAAATAACTGCAAGAAAACCATTGGAGGACTTTGTGCCAAAGCAAAGCATTGAGAAATGACACACATATTGCTGGAGTAACTCAACGGGTCAGGCAGCATCTCTGGAGAAAAAGGATGGTTCACTTTTTTGTGTCAGAACCCTTCTTCAGATTTCTTCCGACCCGAAACATCACCCATCCTTTTTCTTCAGAGATGCTGCCTGACACGCTGAATTACTCTGGCACTTTGTGTCTATCTTCGTTATAAACTGGCATCTGCAGTTCCTTTCTACACATATATTTTGAATGTCAATTCTTTTTTTAATGAACAGATAACTGAAACATATGTGCCATTTGTGTAGTGATTGGTATCACTTTAAGATTTATATTATGTAACCAGCTGCTACCTGGTTCTTGCAATATTGTTCAGTGTAAAATTGGCTAGATATTTGTCTGCCTCAATGGAGAAAGTCAGAGTAAAAATAATTCTGTATTGACACAGTATTTATTTTTATTTTCATTTCATATTGTATCATTTTGTGTTGTTGGTTTGAACTACTATTTTTTCTCATATTTTGAAGAAAGATATTGAAATACTTCTGAGTCACATATAGGATTAATTGATCATGACAGGAATATCAAATGAGAACTATGTAATATATCAAAAGAGCAGTTTTTTGATGAGAATTTGAGCTGAATCTCTCCCTACTTGTTCAAATAGATAGATAGTCAAAGAAGTCCATGAATACAGTTTCTTCAGTTTCTGTGTGGCGGTAGAGTTGCGGCCTTACAACATCAGTTACCCAGGTTCGATCCTGACTACGGGTGCTGTTTGTATGCAGTTTGTACGTTCTCCCTGTGACTGGGTGGGTTTTCTCCAGGTGCTCCGATTTCCTCCCACAGTCCAACAAAAATTTAGGTTTATAGGTTAATTGGCTTCTGTAAATTGTATAGCATGTGGGATGGAACTAGTGTGTAGGATGGAACTAATGAACAGGTGATCGTTGGTCAGCATGGACATGGTTGGCCAATGGGCCTGTTTCCACGCTGTATCTCTTAATTGTCCAGTCAAAGTAGTACCTTCACCCACCTCTAATAGCAAAATAATTACTTTTACTGCAGTGAATTACAGTATGGTCCCCTAAACACCATACTAAAAGTCCTAAAAAAATCATAGCATGGGAAAGTGATGTATTTTGCATAATATGCAAATTAGTTTCCACCATTAGAGAAAATTAATAATTTCCAGTGTGATTTGTAATATAAGCCACAATTCAAGTATCCAAAACCATGTTTTCATGATCTGTGAAAATGATGAACATATTCACAGGTTAATTTTATGAGTTTAACATGTATGATTTAGCAATCAGTGAAAATAAAAATTGCCTGATATCTTTGCATCCGTGTGTCTGATACAAAAAATGGCATCAACATTGTTCTGGACTTATTTTAGGGCTTCTGCTTTACCTACACCAAAAACTCCTG